>NC_056726.1:1448769860-1448959860 GCF_019279795.1 Protopterus annectens
TACCTGCTCATTCAACCTGATCGATCTCTTGGTATCAGTTACCTGTGCTTTGGATGAAGACAAGGTGACACATACAGCCTACTTCAATCTGGCCAAAGCCTTTGATAACATTCCCCACTCACTAAGCTTGGCATCACCCCTATATCACTAGGTGGGAACAGAGGCACAAACACAGGAGTAGATTGGACATACTGCTGTCATACATTGAGACAGTTGCAGATGTCACTGGGTTTGTTGTAATATCCTTTATGAGGATTATGACATTGGTAATACCAATAGATATGAATATTTACTGACTGCATTCCCCAGAGTCCACAACTGATTTACCAAAGGCACCAACTGTCTGGTGAACAAACAAAACATGACAGGCAGACATGTCGCCAGTCTGTGGACAGCATGCCACTGGAGAGGTATGTCAGAGACATATCACTGTGAATCGTGATGTCACACACTAAATGCATGTCTACACAAACCCTGTCACTCTATCAATCCACCATGTGTATAACAGCACTAATGACATAGGATCTGTTCACAAATCTGAGGATATGTCCCCCATGTTGGTTGGCTGTCTCCACATGTCCTGTCCTGTGATGTATTACCACCCACTGTATTTGAATTTGTAGGCCACCACCTCTGTAATATCCCTCACACAGGCAAAGAAATGGGGTAAGGCCCACATTAAGGAATGTCCCATATGTCGGAACTAGCAGCAGTGTCCAGGCCAACAGCACAATACAATGTGGGCACCTATATAGTGGTATGGCCATAGCAATACCTGACATCAGCACATCTGTACAGAGGACAGACAGAAAGTAGATAGCCAACAGGTTATGCATTAGGATGAATATTTTGAAAGATAGACACCAGAAACTGAAAGGTATGCCATTACTACATGACAGCAGTCTTCAATGACATCTCCAAAGAACATAGTAGTCTACAGTTAATATCAACATATCAGATCAATATCCAATAGGAGATACATATAAACATATAGCTAAAACACCTAGAACAAGATAATCAGTAAACAGAGTCCAGCTTTGCATGCAGGGGTGCATGGTTCCAGTACTACAATCTGCAATCTACTCTTACTTCAAAAAGCACTGTTAAAAGTATTAACGTAATGATACCATTTGTGTTAAACTATTTCTGTCAACCAGTGCACTGTAGCTGGTGTAACATGCACGTGTGACTGTATATAACCTGGGATACTACCCATGTATGAAATAAATCCAAAGAGAAAAGATTGTGGTACTACCCATGTATATGCAGGTTCCCATACAGTATACTCACACCAATTGCTACTGTAATGACAGCACATAAAAGCATATTATGTACAGGGAACTAAGTACACTTATTAAAGATGTCATTACTCTGCTATTTTATCAGACTGGAATGTGATCACGGGTTACCAGGGCTAAGCTATGCTTAACAGGTTTCAGCATTGCTTAAATGTAAATGCTAAGCAGATTTGCACACTGGTAAGCGCCTATTTATTTAACCATATGTTAGGACCACTTGTCATCAGGCAAACCCACGTAAACACACTCAAAGCTGCTTAAAACTGTCTTAACCACTCTGTATCCAACAGTCCTTGTTCTGCCTAGCAACAAAATTAACAGGCCATGCAGGTCTTAAACCCAGGATCCTGTACACCATAGCCTATGCAACTTGCCAGTAAGCCACCTCAGCTGTATTGTTTGAGAAAGTTTTCTCAAACATACCCTTCTTTACAGCCAGTTTACAATAGGGAAGAGACAAGTGTGCATTTAGGAAGGATTGGTATCTTTAAATATATATATATATATATATATATACATATATATATATATATATATGTATATATATATATATATATATATATATATATATATATATATATATATATATATATATATATTTATGAATAGAGACATACATAGAAAGAGAGTGAAATATGTAGGGAAATCCATATATATGTACAACAATATATAGATTTTATTTTATTTTACATTTGTTGACCGGGCTAGTCTGGCTGGATACATGACAATTTTCAGCAGAGGCCTGAGGAGAAAAGCTCCACTATATACTAGAAGGTAGCATACAAATAGTATGACGGGATGCAAAATTATAAGCATGACAAGAAAATTAGTCCAATGTAGCATAGTAATGGTACTAAAGCAATTTGACAATAAATATAATTAGCAAAACTTAAACTAAACTATAATTAGCAAACTTAACAAAGCTATAGCTATAACATAGAGTGATGATTTATGTTTTCAAATTCTTTGCTGTAGTAGGAATAGTACAGTCATAAAAGAAAGAAAGTAGTAAATTACATAAGAGTCTATAAGGTAGTTAAAGTATTCACAGTATTCACAATTGTTATAATAATTTTGTAACATGGCAATAGAATAAGAGGCAGATTTGCATAGCTGGGAGCAACCTTTAAATTTGGGGGGATAACAGGTTGCAGAGGTAAAGTAGTATCCAAGTAGATAGTAGATAGTTGCAGAAGAGGGGTAGTATTAGTGATAGGGACAAGCATTGAGGTAAATGGAGAGAAATGAGAAGAGGCTTGGATGCTCAGGTCAGTCAGGGTTTGAGCAGGGGCATAGCCAGTGAGACTTAAAATAGTTCCTCAGTTGTTTCTTGAAAAGTTGAAAAGAGCCTAGAGAGGTCAGTTCTATGGGAAGTTTATTCCAGTATGAGCCAATGGCATTTGTAAACAAGGAGTCACCAGTTTTGTTGTGTTTTTTGAGAGTGGCAACTAGTAGTTTGTTGGCTGAACAAAGGGAAGTAAGATTCCTGTAACGGACAACAAGGTTATTTAGTATGGGTGTATTAAAAGGGTAGTGAAGGATTTTATATGTGATAACTAATTGATGTAGGAGAATAAGATTTTGGAGTTCAAGCCAGTCAAGCTTTTTGAGGTTAATACAATGATGGGTGTGAAATGGGGAACCTGTGGCAAACCTGGCAATGCTATGATAGGCCATGGCAAGTTTCTGAAGGTTAGATTTTGAAAGTTTTATAAAGGATGGGGAGGCATACATTAGTGTGGAGATAAAATGAGTTTGGGCTAGAGACACCCTTGTAGATGTTGTTAGAAAGGGCTTAAGTCTATAAAGAGCACCAATCTTTTTATTAACAGCTTTGATGGTTAGGTCAATGTGGTAATCAAAGTTTAGTTGATTATCTATTGTGACGCCTAGTAGTTTAGTGGAACAGTCAGGTGTAATGATAGTGCCATTGTCAGACACAATTGAATAGGAGAGAGGGGTGGATTTAAGAGTAGGAGAGAAAAGTAATAGTTTGTTTTTTTTGGGGATTAAGGAGGAGACAGATATCTTGGAACCATTTTTCTGCTGCTGTAAAGACTTGGGTAGAAGAATGAAGTTCGGATGGAGAAGCAGCAGAACAGATGAGAGTTGAAATGTCTGAGTATTGAATACATGTGGAAGTGGGAAGAGAGGTAGACAGGTTATTTATAAATATGGAGAAGAGAAGGGGTCCCAAGATGGATCCTTGAGAGACACCAATAGTGACTGGGAGCAGAGAGGAAAGATGGCTGTCCCAGAGGACTGCTTGTTGTCTATCTTTCAAGTAGGAGTCAAACCAGTGCAATGCCAAAGGTTCGAGAGAGAGACATTTCAAAGTGTCTAGCAGAAGGTGATGGTTCACCATATCAAAGGCTTTAGAGAGGTCAAGAAATAAAGCAGAGGAGAAGAGGTTGCTATTGCGATTTTTATTGATAGTCCCTGAAAAGGAGAGAAGAGCAGTGGAGGTGCTATGCAAAGGTCTAAAACCATGTTGGGAGTCAGAAAGTAGGTTATTATGTAAAAGATGATGTAGAAGTTGGTGTATATATTGAGGAGGGGGGCAACCTATATTTTATATTACCAACAAATACTGAGGTGTATATGTATATATATATATATATATATATATATATATATATATATATATATATATATATATATATATATATATATATATATATATATATATATATATATATATATATATATATATGTATATATATATATATATATATATATATATATATATGGGTCTACTTCATAAGTTCGAAAGACCATTTGATCGACATTCATTTGGTCGACAGCTCATTTGGTCGACAACCAGTATTCAAGGCAAAAACCTGGGATTTCCCCCCTACTCAATGTTGTGCGACCCTGGAGTTGATATATAAATTTGGGGGGGGGGTTGATAGAAAGCATGAAAATACAAGAAAAACTACACATTTTAAATGAAAATAGGTGGGAGGCTTCGCCCCCTACACCTCCCAATGTGGAGGGCTGTGCCCCCCCACCCTCCCTAACTATATATATCATCTCCAGGGTCACACAACATTGGGGAGGGGGGCAAATCCCTGTTAAGTGTCTTGAATACTGTCTGTCAACCAAATGAATGTCAATCAAATGGTTTGTCAATCTTATGAAGTAGATATATATATATATATATATCTATATATGTATGTATATATATATATATATATATATATATATATATATATATATATATATATATATATATATATATATATATATATATATATATATATATATATATATATATATATATATATATATATATATATATATACATATATATATATATATATATATATATACATACACTATATATATACATAAATATATATATATATATATATATATATATATATATATATATATATATATATATACATATTTATATATATATAGGGTCTATATTGAAAGCTTGAAAGCCCTATTAACTGAATACATAAGCACCGACACATAATCCGTGAGCCGTGAATACACCTAATGCCCTAAACTGCGAAATTCAAAAGCTCAAAGCATCATAGTTGTCCCACCACCTGATACATACTACCTACACAAACAAACTAAATAAACACATACATACACTAACCAAAGCCTTACATCTAACCTTAAACTAAACCCTACTTTTAACCCTACACTAAATCTGGCATATACCACCATCTATGCATTTACCTTAACCTGCACCCTAACCCTAAGGTCCGTAACTATTGCATGCTTACCTTATGGAGCTATACCACGGAAGGGCCGACCATGACGATTTGATGTTTTGGATTTCAAGCGTCAGGATGATCGATGATTACATGGTTCGATGAAGACATGGTGGCGTTTACATATTCGGGTAAGTGCGTCTTTGAGGATGTAATAGGGAACCATATATAGATAGATATAGATATATATATATATATATATATATATATATATATATATATATATATATATATATATATATATATATATATATATATATACCTATATGGGTTCCCTTCAGTCGATCGAACGTTTATAAGTTCAAAACACATATGACCGAAACCATATGTTAGAACTTATAAAAATCCGATCTGACTGTATGGAGATCTCTGTACAGAGCGGAAAGAGAAGATCTCCCATTTCTGCAATGTAATGCGATCTCGGAGTTGGTATATTTAAGTAAGAAGGGTGTGGGGTGAAGCACCCCTGCTATAGACTTTTAATTTTATCACAAAAGGTAACTAGTCAGGATACACCACGAGACACCTTCTTCAACGAAAAATCTTTATTCCAGTGAGTAGAACAGGTAGAGATAGCTCTTCAGATCAATATCAATAGGTTTTATCTCAGTTCATTATATACCATTAATCACATCATTAAACAATTCATTAAACAATTAAAACCTTTCACTAATTGAATAATTCATTGCCAAATCAAACAACTATGCATCATTGTTTGCTATAGTGGTTAGCTGAACACATCTCTACATAATTTGATGAATTGCTACATTTTCGTTTTCTAACGACCCTAACGCATTTCTGATATTAAAATAAAACAAACTATCACCATATATATAAATAAATAATCACAATGCATCTAATTTGGTGAATTGCTACATTTTCGTTTTCTAAAGACCCTTACACATTTCTTATATTAAAATAAAACAAAACTGTCACCAAAATGCATCTCGTTTGAATACTTGTTAGTTCATCAGCATGAATTTTTGATGTTATTCAAAACAATTACAAATAAATTCAAATGAGTTCAAATAAAATAAAATAAAATAAAAATAAAATTACATGACCATATGACATAAAATGCAGTGTAGCATTAAATAAATAAAATGAAATAAAATAGAATGAATGAAGTAAAATAAAATAAGTAAAAAATATGAGCATATATACAAAAACATAACCAGGTTTTATTATCCTGCGTCATTGCTCATAATAGCTGTTCACGTATACCAACAACATTCCAGAATATGGCATTAGTTCTATAATGTCAAACGCCATCATGATTATGTTGATGGTGAACAACCTCAAGGTTTTATATTGTATAATTCATATGAATATATGTATATATAAAATGACCTAAAAAAGCGTATATATCACATATTATGATATTATGTAATATTCACTATCAACTTATATTTCTATTACTGCTGTCATAGGCAATATCAGATGGCCCTCATATGATCAGGGGTAATTTAGAAATTATATAAAATATATATATATATATAAAAATATAAAAAATATATATATAATTCTCATTGAATTCATATTAATTATCTGTCTCATACATAAGCTGATATGATGTATGTATTGTATCTAATACTATTATTATCCTTTTTTTCATCATATAGTGACAATAACAATTCATCATACTTCTATTAAAAATACTATTGTTAACTGAATATAAAAACTCAGGTGTATAAAAATATATATATATTTTAACATATCTGGCGATCAGAGCTGATGAACCGGCACGTGTTGTATCAACTATTTGATTATCTGACTTCAGCTATTCTCTATAAGTACTCTAATATCAGTTTATTTAACACCATAACATAAATTTAAATATTTAAAGTGCTATGTGCTTACTTCTTGTCTTAGTGAAGTGCCATACTACTATCGTCTAAAAAAAAAAAAAAAAAAAAAAAAAAAAAAAAAGTTGGTATCTCTAAATAAAAAGACCTATCTGTCTAAATCCATTTGGCCTCGCTTTCACATTTATATAAAGTGCAGTGTGCTGTGTGATAGTAGTCACTAAATGAGTATGTATATTGCAATAATCATCTACTTGAGAGATTCTTATTATATATTTCAGGACTCCCAAGCATAATATTTATACCAGTAACTGCCATTAGAGGTGGAGCATAGGTGTTGCTTGCTTTTGCCTGTTCTTATGTTAATTTTGATATAAAATGCTGTTCATCTAACTTTCAAAGAACATCCCCTAACTGTTTAACCATACCTCTTCTACTGTGTACGTACTTGTTTCAAATACAGGAACTGTGCATCCACCTAAATTCTAGGTATATTCATAAGAGTGCTGCTCTCTTTTATTTACAGAATGTTTTAGTAATGAACTAAATCTATGTATTCCTCTGTTATAAAACTCTCTGTAAAATTATTAAAGATCACTTAAGTGACAAAATACTAGGAATATACTCCGAATATGATGTATTTGATATATGTATGTAAGACATGATGTTGTAATGACCATGTCCTCAATTTTATTCTAAAAATGGTTTCACTGATATATAATTATTTATGCCCGGATCCCTGTGTGCACCGGATCTAAAAATCCATTCCATCTCTAGCTTTGCTAGGGCTCTCTCATTGTCACCCAATCTAGGGCTGATGTTAATATTTTGTAAAACCCTAAACTTAAATTTGTGCATTGGATTAGAGATGATGTGTTTTTAACTCATTTTGTTTGCGTATGTATATGATATGATTCTCTCAGCTTCCTCTTGGTAAGGCCAACGAGAAAGCTGGGCATGAATCGTAATTAGCCATATAAACTAAATTCATAGTATCAATTTTTGTGTAACTTCTTGGGAAGTGAAAATGTCCGTGTGGGTGTTCATATTCCTGTATATGATTAATGTGTTGGCACATACTGCATTTCTTGCATGGAAAAGTTCCTAATGTATCGGATGTTCTATCTTGTGGTTTGGAGGTATCATTTGAGTTGTATGAGAATATTGTTTCAGATTATCACAAGTCCTGAAAACAAACCTCGGCCTTTCGCCTACTACTCCCCTGATATCCTCTGTGATTACAAGAATATTCCAATGTCTGTTTATAATCTTCTTGATTTCGTGTATTTTAATACAAAATTGTCTGTTGTATTCTGTCTATGGTGAGTGAAATGATGCACATCTCTTACTTTCTTAGGTCTTATATTAATCTCCCCTGAAGTGATGTGTCTATTCTCTTCTGGTATGATGCAATCCTCATGTCTTTAACTTACTGTTGTACCCTCTGGCTACAAACAGTCTCTCCATGTCTGCTTCTGTTTGTAGAGTGTCTATTGTCCTTGTAGCCTGGTTAACCTTGAAAATTGCCCTTCATTATACCTGTGTAAACATGTATCTCGGATGCATGCTACTGTATTCCAAAAGAGTGTTCCTCCAGCAAGCTTTTCTGAAAAGTCTGAAGATGCTTATCATTGATGTCATAAAATAAGGTTAGATCTAAAATTAAC
This sequence comes from Protopterus annectens, assembly GCF_019279795.1. Lineage (NCBI taxonomy): Eukaryota > Metazoa > Chordata > Ceratodontiformes > Protopteridae > Protopterus > Protopterus annectens. The sequence continues at coordinate 1,448,778,362 of NC_056726.1, forward strand.
CTCTCTAGTGAGTGTTTCATATGTGAATTTTAGAAATGTAGTTGTTTTTCCTCCAATATGATGTATTTGATATATGTATGTAAGACATGATGTTGTAATGACCATGTCAAGACACTCGCCTCAATTTTATTCTAAAAATGGTTTCACTGATATATAATTATTTATGCCCGGATCCCTGTGTGCACCGGATCTAAAAATCCATTCCATCTCTAGCTTTGCTAGGGCTCTCTCATTGTCACCCAATCTAGGGCTGATGTTAATATTTTGTAAAACCCTAAACTTAAATTTGTGCATTGGATTAGAGATGATGTGTTTGGCTAATGCGTTTAACTCATTTTGTTTGCGTATGTCGTATATATGATTGTATATGCGCTCTCTCAGCTTCCTCTTGGTAAGGCCAACGTAGAAAGCTGGGCATGAATCGCAATTAGCCATATAAACTAAATTCATAGTATCACAATTTGTGTAACTTCTTGGGATGAAGTGAAAATGTCCGTGTGGGTGTTCATATTCCTGTATATGATTAATGTGTTGACACATACTGCATTTCTTGCATGGAAAAGTTCCTAATGTATCGGATGTTCTATCTTGTGGTTTGGAGGTATCATTTGAGTTGTATGAGAATATTGTTTTCAGATTATCACAAGTCCTGAAAACAAACCTCGGCCTTTCGCCTACTACTCCCCTGATATCCTCTGTGATTACAAGAATATTCCAATGTCTGTTTATAATCTTCTTGATTTCGTGTATATCGTTTGTGTATTTTAATACAAAATTGACTGTTGTATTCTGTCTATGGTGAGTGAAATGATGCACATCTCTTACTTTCTTAGGTCTTATATTAATCTCCCCTGAAGTGATGTGTCTATTCTCTTCTGGTATGATGCAACTCCTCATGTCTTTAACTAACTTACTGTTGTACCCTCTGGCTACAAACAGTCTCTCCATGTTGTCTGCTTCTGTTTGTAGAGTGTCTGTGTCCTTACATAGCCTGGTTAACCTTGAAAATTGCCCTTTCATTATACCTGTAAACATGTATCTCGGATGCATGCTACTGTATTCCAAAAGAGTGTTCCTCCAGCAAGCTTTTCTGAAAAGTCTGAAAGACAGTTTATCATTGATGTCATAAAATAAGGTTAGATCTAAAAAATTAACCTCTCTGTAGGAGTGTTCATATGTGAATTTTAGAAATGTAGTTGTTTTTTCTAAATATTCCACGAAACTCTTCAGGTCTTCAACAGTCCCATCCCATGCCAAAATCACATCATCTACAAATCTCCTATAAATGCGTATGTTTTTCATCCAACTACTATTAAAGACATGTTCCTGCTCCCAATTATGTAATACCAGGTTGGCATAGGAGTTTGCACATGGGGTGCCCATAGCGACACCCCATGTTTGTAGGTAGTATTTGTTATGGAATGTAAATACATTGCAATCCAGCACTAGCTCTAATAACTGGTTTATTAGTATCTGCCTATTCCTGGAGAATTTACTATTGGTTACCATCACTTCTCTCACTGCCTGCATTCCATAGTCATTAGGGATGCACGTGAACAAGTCACGGACATCCAGAGTGACCAGGAGCAGTTTCCCATTGCTCTTTTCCAGGAGGTCGAAAGATTCTAGATCTTTCAGCAAATGTTGTGTGTCTCTAAGAATAGTATGTATCTCATTCACTATTGGCCTCAACATTTTTTCTATAAAAACCGAGATATTATATGTGACCCATTGTCTGCCAGATACTATTGGTCTCATAGGTATCGGTTCTATTGCTTTGTGTATCTTCGGCAGACCCTTTAACACAGGTACTAGTGGTTCTTCAATATGTAAGAAGTCAAACATCTCTTTACTCACTTGTCGACACATTAGGATGTCATACAGTTCTTCACTAACATTCATTATTATTCTCATCACCCCCTCAAGTTGCAGTTCTTTATAAGTACTGTTCAGTTGTAAAGTTTTTTCTATAGTAGTTATATACTCATATCTATCTAGCACCACTACTCCCCCACCCTTGTCAGCATTAGTGATCACTATATCTCTGTTCTCTTTCAGGTTGTTCATAGATTTGTATTCAGCTTTTTCCAGGTTGAAAAATCTATTTTTAACATGTTTGTTAGCATATAGCTCATAAATATCCTTCTCACAGGTTCTTACAAAACATTCTACATCTGTTGGCAATATTGGTGAGAAGGTGCTTCTACTCTTAAACACATTATCCGCATTTTCCACTAAATTTACTTTATTTCTAAAAAGCAGTCGTAACGCTACTTTCCTGGCAAATAATCTCAAATCTATGAGAGTCTCTGACAATCTGCTGTACTGTGAGGGTACATAATTCAGTCCTCTATTCAACAACGAAAAATCAGATGCAGACAAATTATATTTAGAAAAGTTAAAAACCAATAAAGTCAGTTCCAGTTCCTTTTGGTGTGTTTTTCGTACCTGTCTATTGAGGATTTCCGTTTCCTCGGTCCTCGACTTTCGGATCTCCCCCTTGTCATTGGGTGTATCCTTATTGGAAAAGGGGCATCCATATTCCTGGTGGATGTCGCATTGTTTTTTCTGATGGTTCCAATTCTTATGGAGTCATCTGTGGGTTTTAGGGCTAACTGGTTAGGTGGCGGTGTCAGTTCATCAGTGTTCACTACAAAGGTTTCTCTTCTGTCATTGGTGGATTCTCCAGAGTTGTTCATACTCAGATTCGTTGGCGCCAAACTTGAATCACCTACTCCTCCCACATCCGGCTTCCTCTGTTGCGGGCGATGCATATGTTCACTCTGACTCACGTTGTTCTCAGTGTTTCTCTGCCAGACAAATATATTGCCCATTCTAAAGTCTTGTACATCCCTAGTCAGTTTCTTTTGTTTAATGCCTCTTAGCTTCTCTCCATACAACTTAATTTGCATTGAGATGTCATTCAATTTCCGGCTGAATTTTTCCGTGTTAAATCTCTCCACAATAACTTTGTATGCTGCATCAATTTCTCTCTGCAATTCATTCTCTATGGGTTCAAAATAATCGAGAAGCAGTTGTATATATTTGTTACTTAATTCAAGATTTAAATCTTGCCATTTTTTGAGAAGATCTGGGTATTTTTGTCCATACGTGGGCATGCACAGGACGCGCATGCCTCTCGGGACAACCTTGAAATTGAGGCACGCTTGTAAGTGCTTTCTCTGCCACGACATTCTCTGAAACTTATACAGGTTGTTCTCAAGATCTCTTAATAATAAGTAAAAGTCTGTCATATTATTTTCAGAGTCATTCATAGCCGGCATATTAACCGTCATTTCAGGAAAGTCTAAATTCAGCAATGGATTACCTTTGATGGGTAAAAAGGCTTCAATGCCTAAAGGACCCATTCTGTGGGTCGGGTTGTAGTCTAATTCAATGGTGGTGTTCTCCATAGCGTGGAAGTGGCAGCAACAAAATGAAAACAGTAAAAAAGAAAACCAAATTGCCGCACGACTCCCTGAAGTATCCTGTAGCAAGCGTATCACAAAATCACAAGAGGTAACTAGTCAGGATACACCACGAGACACCTTCTTCAACGAAAAATCTTTATTCCAGTGAGTAGAACAGGTAGAGATAAGCTCTTTCGCGTGCTGCTAGCACGCTTCTTCAGATCAATATCAATAGGTTTTATCTCAGTTCATTATATACCAAAAAGGTATTACTAATCACATCATTAAACAATTCATTAAACAATTAAAACCTTTCACTAATTGAATAATTCATTGCTAAATCAAACAACTATGCATCATTGTTTGCTATAGTGGTTAGCTGAACACATCTCTTTCCTTCTCTCTACATAATTTAATAAATTGCTACATTTTCATTTTCTGAAGGCCCTAACACATTTCTAATATTAGAATAAAACAAACTATCACCATATATATAAATAGATAGTCACAATGCATCTGATTTGATGAATTACTACATTTTCGTTTTCTAAAGGCCCTTACACATTTACACATTTACACTTTTAATTTTATGTTTTTTTGTGGTTTTACGTCAGTTTTCGAACCTTTACAAGTTTGAACATATGGTCTCAGCCATATGTGGTTTGATCTTATAAAATTTTGATCGACTGAAGTAGCCCTATAGATATCTATCTATATATATATATATATATATATATATATATATATATATATATATATATATATATATATATATATATATATATATATATATAAAGATATATATATATATATATATAAATATATATATATATATATATACACACACACACACACACACACACACACACACACACACACACACACACAGATATATATATATATATATATATATATACACACACACATGGGTCTACTTCACATGATCGAACGTTCAAATGTTCAAATTCCATATGGCCGAGACCATATAATCGAACATTTGAATGTTCGAAAATGTGCAGTAGACCTACAAAGCACAGGGGGCAATTCCCCCCCTGCACCCTCCACACCTCCCGCAACTTAAATATGCCACCTCTGAGATCGCACTACAGCAAGGTCAAAAGGAAATCTCCCGGTCCAAGCTGTATGCCAATCCCCATTCAGAATTTCAAAGTTTTAAAACTTCGAACATATGGTCTTCGATCATATGGGTTTCGAAGTTTTCAGATTCGAAATTCTGAAGGGGACCCATATATATATATATATATATATATATATATTCATGTATATATATATATATATATATATATATATATATATATATATATATATATATATATATATATATATATATATATATATATATTTATATATATATATATATATATATACATATATATATACATAGATATATACATATACATATATAGATTTATATATATATATATATATATATATATATATATATATATATATATATATATGCATACATGCCCCAAAATGCCCATACAAACATATGCTGCTGATAGACCACCGACAACTGGGGCAGCATGCACAGTTAGATACAAAAGAAGCCATGACACTCACATCTGCCCCCCACCCCCACAGTCCAAATAAATGAGTGAACAGTGCACTGCTGCAAAATCATGATAGGCCTTACACAATGGCCTGACATACAACAGCATCTAGCCAAACAAATAAAATTTCTGAACATAGCAAAGAAAAATACAACCAGCCAGTAATTCACACATGTTTATTATACTTTGATGACTTGGCCAAAGCCTTCAAGGAGTAAACATCACCAGAAATACATGCCTTAATCTAAAGAAGCAATTAACACTTAATTACATAATTGAATACACATCCTCCAATTACACTTATCATTTAACCCCCTATGGGATAAAGTATCACAGTTAATATTAATATATTGAAATCTGTACAAAACAGTTGTCCTTTTATGAATGATTCATCACACTGAGGAACAGTCATTTTCAGAAACAGTACCTTGAGACCCACTACTGCCCCTTGGTGTGATTTTTTCAAATGTGCAGCTATAGAACTGACATATTTTTTATCAGTAATAAGTCTGACATGTTGTAATAGCTAAGTTTTAAAACATGCACTAATGTCCCCCACATAAAATATGTTACAAGGCCATCTAACAGCATTCTCTATACACGTACCTCTTGAATATACAGACTTCAACATGTTTCCCATCCATTCCCCTCAGCAGGAATTTCAGCACTAAATAATGATAGACCAGTATACCTATCCACCTACTACTGTATGATATCTGGACAAAGACTGACATAATTGGTGGACAGAAGTCCAAATACATGGCCATACATGAACTATTGCTGTTATACACTGAAAATGTTGCTGGTGTTACAGGGTATGTTGTAACATATCTTTTCCAAGGGATATAAAGTCAGAAAAACAAGTGGATTTTACCATCTACTTAATGCAATCACCAGAGTATGCTACTGATTTGCCAAGGACAACACCTGTCTGAGGAACAGCCCATACAAAACAGGCTAACATGTGGCCATTATGTGGATGGCCCTGCAGTTGAGAGCTATGCAGAGACAGAAGTTTGTCAGACTGACACCCATGCAGAAGTTGCATGTGCAGACAAACCCTGTTAAACTAGCAGTATTCCAAACATATAACAGCAATATTCACATTCTGCCCCTAAGTCTTGAATCTTCCCCACCATTTAGTTGGCTTGTCTCCACAAGTCTTGTTGTAAGAGGTAGTAGCTCACACAACTCCAGGATGTCTTCCTCACAAGTAAGGGGAAAGGCCAATGCCCACATGGAGTACTCATTTATAGGAGTGTGTTGGCATGACAGTGGCTATTGGAAGAACTACACAGCTGCTCTGCATGCAGTTAGCAAGTGGGGAACCCCAGTAGCTGCACAGGCCATCACCTGGTCATGAGCATCACCTACAAAAGCCATGCTGCTACCTATTCAAACCAGGTCTGTCCCTGTAGTGCACAGAGATAGAGAGAGAAATAACAAATGAAACATAAACAGGAAAAGAGAAGAAAGAAAAAAAGTAAGTGGAACAGATAAGCAAGTAACTGAATGTAGTACCTGGTCTGTAATAATGGGAAATATGATTTGGAGGAATATATGTCCCAACAAGACATGCTGTACTAATGTCCTGCTAAACAGCTACTATGGGCATAGCATCTGGCCCTCTCTGCAGTGGAGATATCACAGATATACCTCTCAACTGTACAGATCCTCACAGAATGTCCACATTTTACCATCATGTATTTTAGTCTGTTCCTCCTGAGATCTGTAATTTTCTGGCAAATATCTGAGGTTTGAAGTCATCAGGTAATGACAAACACTTGAGTTTAAGACTCCACATCCTTAAGAATATGCGCTATAATGCTAAATATATCATTCTTTGAACTTCCTATGTTTGTAACAGGAATATTTAATGTCTGTCCCTATTCATCCCCTCATCATTTTAGTCATTGTCCAGATGTGATGCTTTGAGAGGTTGTGAGGTGGGATCACAGCTCAGGAGCCGGACTCGCCCTGGGAAAGGGCAGCTCATATATGACAACCGCAGGGGGTCTGTCAAACAGTTTTGACTGTGCCACTGCTAGGCTAGTTAATGTGATGTTTTCCATATCCATGTTACCTGTGATTATGAGTATAACAGATATTTGTCTTATAAAGCTAAAATACCTATATAAGGCATGTGCATAGTAAAGTACTGTTGCAGACATGTGTGTTGAACTGCATGTGATATATTGAATTAATAGCATTTAATTGTACAGTATTCTGCTGGACAATAAGCACATTTGTGACTGATATCTGTAGTCACATACACATATACTTGTGTTATATCAGGTAAACCATTGGCAGGTCTGTGAGCAATGACATTGTAACATAATAGCCTACTTATGACTGTTGGACATTTTCCAGGTTATCACAGTGATGTCAAACCCTACTGTGCAATGAATGTGCTAATGTATGGCACAGCTATATTAATACAATATCAATACTGATGTCCCCTTTGACACCCATTTATATGTGCCATTGTCCATATGTACTGCTGTAACAGGTTGAAAAGTATGATTGAGCAGCAACACTGTAAATACAGTGTGCCATACTTACATTCAACAGAAATGTATACTAGGTATCCCCTGAGCACATGTATGTATGCATATGTTCAGCTGGAAGGCACAAAACTAATCATATGGGTTTGAAGCAGTCAGGTAAATAGGTTGTGCATGTTGCACATGTGTGTAATATCAGTGTCAGTGCAAACAACAGTCAGAATTGTGTACAGATACTGGTGGTTGCATTGCCCTGACACTAATGTGGGTACTGGAGTAGGCATGATTATCAGGTATTAATCAGAGAAGTGTCCACCTATGTTATTACCCTCTGTCTATGCCTACCACTACGGGCTATATCAACACCTATATACAGTGGATCTCACAAGTGTACACACCCCTGTTGGAATGTCAGGTTTGTGTGCTGTATGACAATAAGACCACAGAAGATCATTTCATAACGTTTCACATCTTGAATGTGACCACTAACCTGTGCAATTCCATTGAAATATAATTAAAGGTGTTTCTAAGAAGGTGACCGACTATTGCCAAGTGAAGATGCGCTATGATGTTAGAGTGCAGACCAAGATGGATGAATGTTGTAACAATCTCAAGAGGTCCATACACAAGTTTAAGGGTGTGCACACTCATTCAACTGGCATATTGTAGTGAGCATTATTTCCATTTGTTTTTACAGACCAGATTGTTATGTTTTCAATGGAATTGTACAGGCTATAGGACACACTGCAGGTGGGAATTGTTATGAAATTAGTTATTGCGGTGTCATGTTCCAATTGCCCAAATACCAAGCAGTGTATCACGGGTGTGTACCATTTATATCCACTGTAGCTATATGGACACAGCAGTACCTGACCTGTATATCCAGCCTCCACCAAGGTAGAGTAATCCTCTTTGGTGGACAGCAGCAATATACAAACCACATAATAGGTTGCTACATTGGTTGTACAGGGACACATAGGTGCAGGCAACAACTTTGAAGCAAGTCCACCTATATCTGAGCAAGCAGGTAAGTTCACAGGTGACTTCCTGTAAGGCTAACTATGACTATGAATCAGACATATCCACACCACCAAGGACAATTGCAACCATGTCTCCACATATGTTGTAAGTCTCAGATGAAACAACACAATTCACCCTGTACTGGGGGTAAAGAACACCTCATACACATATACTGTGGATATAGGCAACCTGCATCACACAGGTTAGGTGGGAATATCGCCACCCTTTCCACCCCAGTCATACATGGAGATATGCACATAAACCACACTCCTCCCCTCAGCAATGGTGAGCATGTACATATTGCCTACTGATGACAACAACAGCATATCTCCATTGGGAATAATAACATCAGTGTCTGCTTCCTACATGCACTCAGGCAAGTGCTCAGAGCTCCATCACACACCACAGTCAAACATAGACCTGCCACCATACACACACCACCCACATGGAAGATGACCACTGTCAACCCTCTACACAGATATGAATGGAGGATAGAGGATTATGCAATAAAGTGTCCAACACTGGGGGGAATAAGATAGCTCAGGGACAGGCGTGTAATGCAAGCTGCTATAGCCATGATAGCTTGGAGGGTTCCAGTGTAGTTTGGATTATTTGTAAGTAATATCCACTGTCGATGTGTATTTTGACAACTGCATGAGGTCCCGTGACCTTTTCCTGTTTATGTCTTCCAGGTAATATGCAGAGGTCTTGCCTACCAACATTCTTTGTTGGGGAAACAGACATCATCACCCAATATGTGATTGGACATTATGCCCTCTCATGTGGATGGAGAGCAGAAGGTGTGCAGGTGAGGACTGCCCTGTGGAACACTGTGGTCCACAGGGTAAATGATGCCAACCTACACAGCAGAACTTATGTGCATGTGCAACATCAGGCCACCAACCTCAAATGTCATGCCCATCAATGGGCTGCTGCTGCAGCTAGGGACTGGCTAGCCACAGCTGTGGGCCCAGCCATCCAGCCCCCACTGACACCCACCGAGGAGCTCCTCACCACACTTGGGCCACATGCTGAACACACAAGCCATGATGCTGAGGGAAGCATTGTGGAGGTGGGTTGAACACACACACTGGATGAGGAGCGTTAGGTAAGGGCCCATTGGAGATTAGTACACTAATGTATCAGACATTCATGTATCTGTATTGTATCTATATGTATGTGTCAGGACTGATTGCAGTTTTGGATGAGGTTTTCTAATGCACAGAGGTGCACAACTATGGTGAGGATAGGACATTGTGTATTATTGCGGTTAGTACTGTAGATGTGCAGACATGCTGCATCCATCCTATACCAAGGCCACATGTGCGTCTGCTGACAATAACTCCCTCTCACAACTCCCTAGGGCCCTCTGGTCTGCAAATGGGACAGCAGCCTGAAGCTGGTAAGTATTACATTGTTCTGTTGTTGCTTGGCAATACCCCAGGCATGTGAAGCACATGCAATTTACCATGCACACAACCTTTAGTAATAGCTATATTTCTTTATGTAATAGCTATATTGCTTGTTGTGCATGTTCACCTGTGCTGGGGTTAACTGTATTGCATCACAGTGGTCACCACTGGGGCCTATCTGACATGAATTCAACATTCCTGTACCATACCTTACAACTTGTCAGTAACAAGATGTCTGGACAGAGGAGAGCAAATTGTGCTGGACAAACTGCCTAAGTTAAGGTCATACATGACACAATACTGGTATGCAGTGGATATAAATTGTGTACACACCCCTCTTAAGATGCAAGGTGTTCCTGTTGCATACTAATTAGGACCACAATATGACAGTCTACACCTCTTCCAGCCTTTAATGTGATCCATAACAGATACAGTTCACTTGCAAAACAAAGCATCTGTACTCATGTATTGCACCTACAAGGCAGGCCACCTGTGAGGGTGGCAGACGTCCTATCAGCATGACGTTTCAGTCAGGTATGATACCTCATTCTGCCATATGTGTCAGTACACTCACTGCAGCCTATTTGGCTATTATATCACATACATGGGGATTGTTAAGGCACACAGACCACTTCCGACCATGTATAGGTTTCAAACATATGAACATTCCAGACACATCTGTACAAAGGACTGTACAATTGTTTAACCTGCTGCATGTGAGGGAGATGTTGTCATCACACTATATAAAGTAATGGCAGTGGGAGGTGGTCACCAGCCTTGTATGGTACACACATCAAAATGGTATAAGCCACACATGATATGATCCTCACACACACACACACACACACACACACACACACACACACACACACACACACACACACACACACACACACACACAGAGTTGCCAGCATTAGGATTAGAATTCCTGTCTATCTAGGTATTCCTACTATAGCGCTACACAGTTATCAGATACCCCACAGAGCATATACAATTCCACCTCTTCCAAAGGTACTTCTAAGGTGGATGACATCAACAGGTCTACTAAATTGGAGTGAAAGGAAGTATAAAGGGTAGTACACAGGTCAAAAATGGAATGAGCCAGACAGTACATGATTGATACACACATACCATTGCCAGTATTGGGATTACAACTCTTGCCAGCTAGGTATTCCTACTATAGTGCTATGCAGTTATGAGAAGCACCACACAACGTATACATACCCAACTCTACCAAAGGTACTTCTGAGGTGGATGACATCAACAGGTCTACTAAATTGGAGTGAAGGGAAGGTAAAGGGTGGTACACAGGTCAAAAATGGTATGAGCCAGAGAGTACCTGATTAACACACACACACACACACACACACACACACACACACACACACACACACACACACACACACACACACACACACACACACACACACACACACACCTGCCAATATTGGGATTAGAACTCCTGCCTATTTAGGTATGGCTACTATAGTATTATGCAGTTACCACATGCACTACAGAGCTTACTGATCTTTCATATGGCCAAAGCTGCTGATAACTGCGCAGCTGTGGTAAAGTATTACAGGTGGCAGACAGTCTGTCTTCTGTTCCATCCATACATCATGCTAGTTCTTTCTGTCTTGCACTTCAACTAACATTATGGCTTGGCACTTCACCAGGTTATTGTATCATGAAGTGTGGCACACCTGTGAGCCGTCAGCAGTACTTGTTCATCACAGATGTCGCCCTAGTACATACTAGTTATGTACATCCCTCCTGGCATGTTTGAAGGGTGATTATCTGTGCTTTCACCCATTAACCTGGTGCACATGTTCATTCTGGGGCACTGTTGCAACTGCCACATGTACACAGACAACCCTCCCCTCTAAACTCCAAACACTCAGACCTGTGAGGGTTACCCATATATCACCCAATGTAGACATATGCACTCTCCAGCAAAGACTGGACTAGCAGGTCAAGAGGATAAGATCAACACCTGCACCACACCATCTGGAACACATAGCTCACCATGACACCCACTTTTACAACCATGACATACAGTAAAAAGCCACAAACCCAACTTCCCAGAGGCACTCAATGGACATCTACCCAAACAGCACAGACCAGCAAGGCAGACACACACTGAGACACCACGACATGTTACATGCCAAGGGGCACATATTTAACCTACACAGTGTGCCCCCAACCTAAGCCCCTAAGGCTAACCATCTTGCACAATACAGTGCTCATGGGTAATTCAATATTGAGGCACACACATCCCACTCACTAGGTTGAATATGGAGCAGGTAACAGCCAAATATCAATCACATGCCAGCATCTAACACATGACACAGCTAGTCATGTCCCTCCACAATAACTGCAAGTATCACTCTGTATCCATGTGGGTGTGAATGACTTGGGACACACCTCCCTGGACTACATGACAGGAGACATGGTTGAACTCTCTGATTATGTGGTCCAGGCAGGTGTGACAGTAGCCCTAGGCAGTGTACCACTGTCATCCAGAATGATGCTGTGGTACTATCAACAGATGGTTGACTGCAACTTTGGCTTAAGTGCTATGTGTCATTTTCAGTGGATCCAGGACCGCTCTGCTTGGGATGACATGATTGACAGAACCCAGTGACTTGCCATGGATGTCCTACATCTGTCACCGCTGGATTGCCAGGTACTGGCTATGTTTCTTGCCACCCCTATGGTGCCTTATTAGGCAGTGTTCATAATGTTATTACCACTATACCAGCTACACATGTATGCAATCTGAGGGTCATGTTGCTCAACACTGGATATCTAACTGTCAGGATTCAGTCACTCATAGCAGTTAAAGTGGAGGACACATGTCTGCTGTAATGGAGAGGTTGTTCATAGCAGCAGACAGCAGACCTGCAGTATCAGGCTATGACGCATTCCACAGTGGTCAGCCCCCAAACATGGACCCCACCGCACCTCCACAAGTGGTGTTGTCGCCATATTCATTATGGATAGGAACACCTCCAGACTAGTATCCCATCATAATGTATTGGAGATACTTCCGGTACAACTGCCTTGGGGTAATAGTGCAATCCAGACCATAGCTTGTTATGGGTCCACATTTATGTCCCTAGACTGTCAATGCACATTCCTCAACACCCTGCCATCTCTGATGGTAGAATGCAACACTGGCATAGTATGAGTCTTCAACTACCCCTCCATCACCTGAGGAATGTAGCCAAATGCCAGTACAGTGGACCAACACTTCTGGGATTCATCATTTCCATAGCCCTAGACCAGCTCATACTGATCCCTGGTAGGGGATGCAACAACCTTGACTTTTGTTGACCACTTAAATATGGGACTGTTACACATCCCCATATGTCAATCTCTACATGGTGAGATCCACACAGGCTGTAATCAACATGGAACTCAACATGTCAGCCACATCCATCACAAAAATAACCACCTGGCAAAACCTCTCCAAAGCTGACTTTGCAGCCATGAAAACAGGGGTGGATGTCTTCACTGCACCCATGGCAATGGGATGTAGCTGCATGACTGTGGAATCATGCACATAGGCACTGTACAAACAGGTACATTAATGCACGGTACTAGCCAGAGCCAACAGAACCCAGAAACTGTCCTCCAAACACTGGGAGATAATATGATGTCCCCCTACCATTACTAAAGTGTACATCAGATGGAGGACACTGTTGCAGGGTAAGGTGGTGTCCTATGACTGTTGAACTCCCTTATTAGCCTCAAACACAACTTTGGATCCCTCATGGAGTCCCTGACAGGCATTTATGGCAGCAGAGATGCAGCAGACACTGACAGTCGCAACAGTCTTGATAGTTACATCAACAACCTCCACGACATTAAACACAAGTGCTGCGAGTTACCTCACAAAGCTAATACCTATCCTGGGACAACATATATTCGCCACAGTCTTGGCAACATATTCAGTGCCAGCTTTACACTGCTCTCCCCCCACAAGTGAAGTGCTGAGTGAATGTGTTCTCATATGCTGTATCCCATTTCTCTTCTAGGCATCTGTGTGTCACCAGGATGTGGCCCTGCAGCAAGGCCACAGGGTATGGCAGTGTGGTGACATCCACCATGTCATAGGCAGGGTACAGTATGTACACAGTAATTCCTGGTCTGTAACACAGTGATTGCATATGCCTCACAGATTATAGGGCTGAGAGTTGTACATAGGTACATGTTGATGTACAACATCTGTTGTAGAATGGATAATGGTGCATGTTCTTGTTTGGACACACCTCCAATTGCTAATAACCACAGCAGCAAGGGATATTCATCAACCAAACACATTGGAATTACTATTCACACACACACACACACACACACACACACACACACACACACACACACACACACACACACACACACACACACACACACACACACACACACACTTGCCAGTACTGAGATCCTCAGGTTTTAGTAGGTGAATGGGCCTGAAGGCTCTACAAGCCTAGCCCAAGGGAATACCTTGGCATCAGGCCACATTACAATAGTCCCCAGTGTGGCTCAGGAGTATAGTCACTGGAGTGGTCCCCAGGGGTGGGTATTGTATTCTCCATTCAATCATCCAGGTTTCTATTGTGGGTGGCCAGGGATGTGCACTGCTTCCCATGTATGTGATCTATATTCTATAACATGGACAATGTCTGGGTTGTGCACATGTCCCACATGCATGTTCTCTGATGTGTGGAAGTGTGCTTGACATCTCTGGGGCATGTTGTGTGGACATATTGGTATCTTCTGATGTAGCATTCCTGATCTCATTTGGTGAGACCTGGCTATGTAACTGAGATAGTGATTGCACCTACATTGACAATATGATATGGGTATTCAGTGGAGATAGTGGTGTCTGTTCATACAGGGCATGTGTATAGGGCATGGTATTCCCTTTGTGAGGTACATTTGCAGACTCTACAGTTGTTGCAGGCGTCCAGTAGGGAACATGGCAAAAGGGCAACTGTACACATTGATTGGGCTACTGAGGGGATGGAACAGGGTGCCATGTCCTTTTACTTGCTGCATAACACACACTCAGTCAGGAGATGTAACACATCAAAACACTTTCTGATGTCAGTGGCACTGTTGTGGTCAACAGGCATGTAGTCCACTGCAATCACACCGTGGGTTCTATCTGTGAGGCAATATGCAGTGGAACTACCTATATAGTGGTTGTTGCCTAGCCAAGTGTGTTTGTGTATGATACATGGGTGGAGAGTGGTCTCTGAGTAATAGAAGGGTTGCCTATATTGTTCACTAATCCATACTGTCACATTTAGGGCTGTGGATTGTCTACACCAACCTCTACAGTGTTTGACAACTGTTGGCCTTGTAATGTGGACATTGTGACATATACTAGGTCCTCCACATAATAATTTAGCAAAACCCACTCCCAATGGATCCTGTAATTACACAATCACACTGACCCCTACACAGGATACTGATGACAAAACACACACACACACACACACACACACACACACACACACACACACACACACACACACACACACACACACACACACACACACACACACACACACACACACACACACACACACACACACACTTGCTAGTACTGAGTTTCAAACCCCTACCTAGCTATGTAGTGCTACTAAAGTGTACCACATTTATTGCACGCACCAAGGTGCTTATAGGATAGATGTTGTCCCAAGGTACATCTAAGGTGAGGAGCATTGCCAGCCCTTGTAAATACTGGCATTGAGTGATGTGAGAGATTCCAAAAAATATTTTACTCTACACACACATTTACATTTGCCAGGGTTGAGAATCAAACCTCTATCTAACTATCTTTTCAGACCATTATGTTATGCATTTACCACATGCACCACTGACTTTACATGTTTTAGAGTTGCCAACAGGTACTTCTAAGGTGGATGATATCTGCAGGACTGCTATAGTCAGGCACTGAGATGTGTACTGGGTGTAAATAGGGTTGAAATCTTTGAGCTACAGATATATATAGGTAGACGTATATTCACACACACACAAACACTTGCCAGGGATGAGATTCCAACCCTTACCTATGTAGTTATTGCTACTAGAGTGTACCACATTTACCACACGCACCACAGAGCTTATAGGATAGCTGTTGTCCCAAGGTACTTTTAAGGTGAGGAACATCACCAGCCTTTGTAAATACTGGCACTGGGTGATGTAGTGGATGAGAGATTCCAAAAAATATCTTACTCTATACACACATTTACATTAGCCAGGGGTGAGGTTCAAACCTCTAGCTATATTTTCAGACCATTATGTTACTCATTTACCACATGCACCAATGACCTTACATGGTTTAGGGTTGCCAAGAGGTACTTCTAAGGTGGATGATATCTGCAGGACTGCTAAAGTCAGGCATTGAGATGTGTACTGGGTGTAAATGGGGCCAAAATATTTAAGGTACAGACATACATATGTATACACACAAACACTTGCCAGGGATGAGAGTTAAACCCATATCTAATTAGTTATTTCTACATTTATCGCATGCACCATGGAAGTTACATGTTGGAGAGTTGTCAAATGTATCTTTGAAGGTGAGTGACATCAGCAGCAGTGCTAAAGGAGGGGTAAGGGAAATGTTTTAAGTGTGAATGACTACAAAATCAGGTCTCTACAAGGATACACACACTCTCTCATACAAAACACTCACATTTACACCAGTTGCCAGGACCAGGACTGGAACACCTGCCTAACTAGTCTGCTACACTATGGCATTACACAGTTATTACAAGTGCCACAGAGCTTATATGTTGGACAGCTGTCCATAGGTATCTTTGAAGGTGAGTCACATCAGCAGCAGTGCTAAAGGAGGGGTAAGGGAAGTTCTGTAAGTGTGAATGACCACAAAATCAGGTCTCTATAAGGATACACACACTCTCTCACATTTACACAGTTGCCAGGATGAGGATTGGAACTCCTACCTAACTAGTTTGCTACACTATAGTATTACATAGTTATTGCAAGTGCCACAGAGATTATATGCTGGAGGGCTGTCCAAAGATATTTTTGAAGGTGAGTGACATCAGCAGCAGTATGCAGGAAGGATACAAGAGATTTAGTGAGTGTGAATGGCCTCAACCACATTCATCTAGAAACACACACGACTTTACATTTCACAGGACTGAGATTACAACTGCTACATGGATACCTATTTGTACTGTAGTGTTATGCAGTTATCACAAGCACCACTGACACTATAGGGCTGAGGGCTAAACAAAGGTATTTCTACAGTGAATGGCATCAGCAGATCATGTAATATAGGCCAATGGGATGTGTAGTGGGTGGGACAGGCCTCATAATGGGATTCTGTCGTTGTCTGTCTTTCTCTTCCCCACATCTCTGTGTGTGTATGTTTGACATATTATATTATGTTGGCCTTAGATATGTGTGTGCTTTCCTATCCAGTGTGTGTGTGTGTGTGTGTGTGTGTGTGTGTGTGTGTGTGTGTGTGTGTGTGTGTGTGTGTGTGTGTGTGTGTGGTGTACAATTTGGTGCGTGTGCACAAGACAGCTGCAAATAACCGATATCTGTAGTCCACTGTGTTGTGAGACATAGGCTTCATTTCTCTAAGTGTAGGAACATGCACAGTATGACCTTCTATATTGAGTGTGTGCATCCATTCCAGGGAGGGTTGGGCTCCAGTACAGGGTTTTGTGTGCTACAGCTACACCTAGCAAACTGTTTATGCAGGGTATCTGTAGATAGGTTGCCAATATGGAGACACAATGGGCTTAACATGCAGAGGATACTGTAACTATTGCTGTATGTGCTGCTTGTGTGACATGTTTGGCTGTAGCATAGATATTCTGACATATGTAATGTTTTACACTGTAATGTGTCATGTCATCCACTACTGACAGTTATCATTCTTTGCTCACAGTTATTTACCGGGAAATACAAGATGAATGAAGCTGAGACCAATATTCTGAGGCATATAGACTATACATTCTGACACACACCTCCCATTGTGGAGGGGTAGCTACAGACAATAGACTGCTGGTTCTGTGTAAATGGTGCAGCACCCTGTTAGTATGCTGGCTGGGGTTCCCCTCCTTGTGCTTTTCTTAACTTCACGGAATGGCCATATCCTGCTGGGGACATACCTCTCAACTGTACAGATACACCCAGGTTATCCAGAGGTAGGACTCCTATATCTGGTCAGTTTACCTTCACATTGTGGATTACAAGCAATTTTGTGGCTATTCATTCATGGGTTTGCAGTCTGGAGTAGCATGGGCAGTCATTAGAGTTTCATACGTCACACACTCCATGCTTTTACACCCCCTCTGTTATTCTGCCCTCCACCTAACATTATGTAAGCAATATCTCAGAGGTATCTTATTATTGGGTTATTAAAGTGGTGGCAGGGGAAAGTATGTTAAACAGCATAGAATGGTGGCCTGTAGGATGACGTTGGTGATCAAGAAGAGGAGGAGGAGTGTGAAAGCAGTGCCAAGGATTAAATGGTGGAAGTTAAAAAAGGGTGATTGTGAGGTGGAGTTCAGGAAAGAGTTAAGACAGGCACTGGGAGGCAGTGAAGAGTTACTGAATAGCTGGGTAACTACAGCAGAGCTAGTAAGGGAGATTTCTAAAAAGGTGCTTGGCGTGACATCTTGATAGAGGATGAAGAACAAGGAGACCTGGTGGTGGAATGAGGAAGTACAGGAGAGTATACAGAGGAAGAGGCTAGTGAAGAAGAAGTGGGATTGTCAAAGAGATGAAGAAAGTAGACATTATAAGGAGATGAGGCGCATGACAAAGAGAGAGGTGGCAAAGGCTAAGGATAAGGCGTATGGAGAATTGTATGAGAGATTGGACACTAAAGAGGGAGAAAAGGACCTGTACTGATTGGCTAGACAGAGGGAAAGAGCTGAGAAAGATGTGCAGCAAATAAGGGTGATAAAGGATAGTGAGGGAAATGTACTCACAAGTTAGGAGAGTGTGTTGAGTAGATGGAAAAAGTACTTTGAAGGGCTGATGAATGAAGAGAATGAGAGAGAGAGAGAAGGTTGGATGATGTGGGAATAGTGCATTAGGAAGTGAAACAGATTAGCAAGGAGGAAGTAAGGACAGCTATGAGGAGGATGAAGAATGGAAAGGCTGTTGACACAGATGACATACCAGTGGAAGCATGGAGGTGCTTTGGAGAAATGGCAGTGGAATTTTTAACCAGATTGTTTAATGAAATTTTGGAAAGTCAGAGGATGCCTGAGGAGTGGAGAAAAAGTGTTTTGGTACCTATCTTTAAGAATAAGGGTGATGTGCAGAGCTGCAGTAACTACAGAGGGATAAAATTGATCGGTCACAGCTTGAAGTTATGGGAAAGAGTAGTGAAAGCTAGGTAAAGAAGGGACGTGATGATTAGTGATCAGCAGTATGGTTTTGTGCCAAGAAAGAGCACTACAGATGCAATGTTTGCTCTGAGAGTGTTGTTGGAGAAATACAGAGAAGGTCAGAAGGAGTTGCATTGTGTCTTTGTGGACTTAGAGAAAGCATATGACAGGGTGCCTAGAGAGGAGTTGTGGTATTGTATGAGGAAGTCGGGAGTGGCAGAGAAGTATGTAAGAGTGGCACAGGATATGTATGAGGGTAGTATGACACTGGTGAGGACTACAGTGGGAGTGACAGATACATTTAAGGTGGAGGTGGGATTACATCAAGGATCAGCTCTGAGCGCTTTCTTATTTGCAGTGGTGATTGACACGTTCACAGATGAGTTCAGACAGGAGGCCCCATGGACTATGATGTTTGCAGATGACATTGTGATATGTAGTGAGAGTAGGAACCAGGTTGAGGAGACCCTGGAGAGATGGAGATATGCTTTAGAGAGGAGAGGTATGAGGGTCAGCAGGGCTAAAGCAGAATATATGTGTGTAAATGAGAGGTAGGGTAGAGGAATGGTGAGGATGCAGGGAGTAGAACTGGTAAAGGTGGATGAGTTTCAGTACTTGGGATCAACAGTTCAGAGTAATGGTGAGTGTGGAAGAGAGGTGAAGAAGAGAGTACAGGCAGGGTGGAATGGGTGGAGAAGAGTGTCAAGAATGATTTGTGACAGACGGGTACCAGTAAGAGTGAAAGGGAAGGTCTACAAGAGGGTAGTGAGACCAGCTATGTTATATGGGTTGGAGACGGTGGCATTGACAAAAAGGCAGGAGTCAGAGCTGGATGTGGTAGAGTTAAAGATGTTAAGATTTGCACAGGGTGTGACTAGGATGGACAGGATTAGGAATCAGTATATTAGAGGGTCAGCTCAGGTTGGACAGTTTGGAGACAAAGCAAGAGAGGTGAGATTGCATTGGTTTGGACATGGGCTGAGGAGGGATTTTGGGTATATTAGGAAAAGGATGCTAAGGATGGAGCTGCCAGGTAAGAGGAAAAGAGGAAGGCCTAAGATAAGGTTTATGGATGTGGTGAGAGAGGACATGCAGGTGGTTGGTGTGAAAGAGCATGATGCAGAGGACAGGAAGAAATGGAAACAGATGATCCACTGTGGCGACCCCTAACAGGAACAGCTGAAAGAAGATGATCCCTATTATTGGGCCTTTATCCCAGTAGTATTTATGGCCTGACCCACAGTCCTTGCAGTAGGACATGGGGAGGTATGCTACTGGCATTTGTCAACATGGCCTTGCATTTGTTTTCTGTTTATTGTTAGGTTGTTAGTTGGGACTCCCTGACATTCCATACATTTGCACTATGGGTGAGGCATGGGCCTTTGCCAGAGGACTGTAGGCCATTTGAGAGTGCTGCAGGCCACCTGTTACTGCATTTCTACATGGGATTGTGAGGGGGTGCACACCTGCAGTCTTCAACATTTGAAATGACTGTACTGGTATTTTGGTTACTGTGTTGGCTTCCATTTCATATTGTATTGTGACCTATCATGCAGACAGGAGGCATATCAGTAGAGTACACATGTTAGATCTTAATTGCATATATTTCAGTTTCAGACTTCTTACCCTTCAGAACTAGAATGCAACTGCCAGACCTGTTGTAGTATGTCTGTGTAGGTCAGGGGGGGGCTGTTCACCATTGCCATCATTTGGGGGCCTTAGCCCGGCCTTTCTTCATGGTCATCTACACCTGTCCTGCTGGGTGAGGCTGGTGGTGGGTATGTGACCCTCACTGACATCCATGTGTGTGACCTATTGACACCCACAGTTCTTTGGGCCATCACATGTACTGCAGTGGGGGTTGTCACCTTGTGTAGTACTGCCTAGTATGTTGACACCAGTATTTGTTGTGAATTTCCTGCTGTCCCATATAGCTGTCTGCTGCTATCCCATTCAGCCACCCAATTCCCTTGCATGCTTGCATCCATATCATACATACATACATACAAGTATGAGAATATACTGCTCCATTCAGCAATTTTTAGGAAGAGTGACTTATCTTATTGCTGGGCCAGTATTGAGGACAGTGCTGGAGAGCTGACTATGTTGGATGCACATAGTACACTCCCTGTACATGTTAAAGCTCAGGTAATGTCATGTTTGGCATCCCTTTTACTGTATGTGTGAGTTGGAGAGAGGTATCAGTCCCTGGGTCCCTACAGTGTCAGTGTGTGTGCAGTGTGTTGCCTCTTTGCCAAGGCCTGGGCATACTGTGCACGCCTCCTTCTGCCTACAGGGGCAGGCTTAGGATGTTCCTCCTCCAAGTTCCTCTATGCCTGTGCTGTCCTTGGCAATGGTGGGGAGCTGTCTGGCCCTGCCCCATGATGTTCCTGCTGCAGCTGTTTCTGTAAGATCATATTGTGTAGCATGGCATATACTATGAACATTTGTGTACATGTAGCTGGAGAGTACTGCAGGGCTGCACTGGATATGTCAAGGCAGTGGAAACATGACTTGAGCATCCCAAACACACGCTCTATAATGATCCTTGTTTTTGCATGTGCCTTATTATGCTGCTCTTTTTCAGGTGTGTGTGCATTTCTGATGGATGTCATCACCAAGGCTCCAGTGCATAGCCAGTATCCCCCACTAGATGGCCATATGGGATGCCCCCCTGGCAAATGCCTGATACAGCTGTGAGCAATGCCAGATGTGGGAGTTGTGATAGCTTCCAGAGCTGCCAGCACACACATTCATGATAATGCCCTGGGCATCGCACATGACCTGGCAGTTGATGGAGGGGAAGCACTTGCGGTTTATGTAGACACTGTCCCACTCACTGGGTGGTGCTTTGATGAGGATGTGCGTGCAGTCTATAGCACCAACTACCTCAGGGTATTCTGCTATATGGTGGAAGAGATGCATATGTGTGGTCAGCACCTCACGGGTGGTGGGGAAATATATGTGCTCATTGGCATGTTGTCTGTGAGACCCCCATGATATCCCTAATTGGTCTTTGGAAGGTACCTGTAGCTAGTATTCCTAAGCCTAGACATACCTTGGTATCCACTGGGATGGGTTCCCTCTTTTAGTTCTGTGTGTAAGGCATGGCTGGAACAGCTCAACAATTTGCTGTAGAATGTCCCTGTCCACCTTATAGTACTCTACTATCTCCAGCTCATGTAGGCCTTGGTAGGTTACCCTGGGCCTGTACACTCTCCTCCTCCTCCTCACTGTGGGTCGATTGTCAGCATTTTCCTCCTCACCACCCTCAGTCTCTAGCACATATTGGTGGACTAAAGCAGCAGCAGCCTCTAACATTTTTAGTTAGTTTGCCAGTTAAAAATCCCCTGTCTGTGTACACCGGTGGTGTAGAGTTTGTGGGAAAAAACAGCCTGTAGGTTGTTTGCATAGTTTATATTAGTGTGCTGGGCTGCTGCATGTGTAATTGGCTGATTCTGATACATTCCACCTACCAGCTATGCTAGTTCTTCTTGATTGCCTTCCTAGTGCTGTTTCCCCTTCCCACTTCCTCCCTATTTAAGCCCCAAGCCCGCATACCCAGTGCTCAAATGTAAACAGTGATGCTATTTCCTCTTTTTTTTTTTGTTTAAATCCCGATGCATGGCACGCACACCCATTTAGGCTATGTACACAGTGCTCAGGCACATCTGACACCCCCTTCCTTAGCTGTGCTTAGCTAAGGGCAAACATGGGCCACAGAGCTCCAGTGAGACGACTCACAAGCATGACACACCCCCTTATGAAGTCATTCAGCTCTTACACTTGCGCTGTTTTATTGCTGCACCTACATGGTTAGGCACAAGCTGACACTTTGAAGAAATATGCAATTCAGTGTAACTCCCCTCATTTGCATACCCTAGTGTGTAAGTCCTTAGTTACTGCACTTAGCCAGACCTTTTCCCCTTGACAACCAGTGCTCCCCAGTATTGTTTACATTCTGCATGCCATTGACTATAATGGCAAAATGCAGAATTACTTTAAAAATTGACTTTTCTCTTCTTTTTTTTTTTAATTTTCGGCACTATCCTGTTTGCGCACCACTGCCTTAAGCTTAAACGGCTATGATCAGCTAAAAAAATAAAAAGTTTAATTTTATAAAAAAAAACTGTTATTAATGCCAAATGGCCTTACATATGGCCATTGTCATGTATGTTTGACTGTAATACATGCTTTCCATGAGCTGTCCTGCCTACGTTTGCTCAGATGCAGAAATGTATTCAGTCACTAACTGAATACATTTCTGCTTTGACACTGTTCCTGCACAGAGTCCATTCAGCTTCGTGGATTGTGATATCACCTCATTTGCATGTTTGTTACCAGCAAATGAGCTGATTTGCATTCCATGCAGAAACACTGTAGGCTGCTCATGCATGTGAAAACAGCACTTTCCTGGATAGCTCAGTGGCCATTTTCCATGCAAGACCTCCTACACTGTTCCTGCATAGAATGTGGCTGTTCGTGAATCCTGTGGATATATATATATATATATATATATATATATATATATATATATATATATATATACAGATTTATTACGCATATTAAAGCAGCTGAGACCATCATAGGTTCATAGAGTAGTACTAGGCTAATTGCCCTTGGGAGCCATTTTCTAGCTAATTATCCCTTGTGAGACTCAAACCCTGCACCTTGTGTTTCTAAGGCAAAAATCTTAACCATTAGGCCACCCTCCTAACCCCCTTCATTCACCTTATCATATACAGATTAACTGAAAGTTATTCTAAGCCAAAAAATAAACGTGTTTTAATAAAAAACATTGCAGTTACTTCTTTACACTGTTGAGAAACAGTCTCATTTGGTAGGTCTTTCTGGATTCCTTTGCTAGGATCAATTTCTATTCTTTCTTTCCAGGTCTTCTGTTACTGTAATTGATTCTCTGTCCCTTGAGCTGTTACTCTGGATAACAAGTCCCTTTTCAAAAGGCATAAACCCTACAGCTGGGATTCATTCAGCTCTCTTTTTATAATACATTCAGTGGTCCCTCCCAAAAAGAAAAAAAGAAACTGTCCTCACTAATACAGCAATGTATATTTGTTTTTAATAAACAAGTACAACCTAAAAGAAACACTACTTATTTGATGAAATATCACTATTTACAATAATGTGTTTATAACAATGTAAGAGTGTTTTTATTTATTTATTTACAATGTAGTTTTTATAACACTGCCATAGATTTACACAATGCTTATACATTTTTGTCACTTGTACCCTTTTAAATGATGTGAACCACCATACTGTGTTGTAATTATACCCCATCCCCACTTGAAACCCTCAGTTTCATGCCAGCTAGATGAACTGTGTGCCTGATGCAGGCCATCCACTTTGTGCTGGGTCGATCTTGGCCAAAGATAAAGTGCAACTGCAGAGTGTTGTGTTCCCATCCTATTACTGATATAGCCATGATAAGGCATCATGGTCCATTACTAGAGTGAGATGTCTCCCTAAATAATAGTACTTCAGGTGACCAAGTGCTCAAATCATGGCCGTGCATTCTCTTTTGATTAAATACCTAACCTCTGCTGTGCTTAACTTTTAACAGAAGAAAAGTATTAGATGTT
The DNA here is from genome assembly GCF_019279795.1 of Protopterus annectens. Lineage (NCBI taxonomy): Eukaryota > Metazoa > Chordata > Ceratodontiformes > Protopteridae > Protopterus > Protopterus annectens. The sequence goes on from NC_056726.1 coordinate 1,448,803,274, forward strand.
CCTCCCCATTAAAGGATTGTGAGAGCACTTTTCCTAAGCACACCTTTGATGCATCAGTATAAACTCTAAATGGTTTACTAAAGTCAGGAGACACTATCACACATTCTTAATATATGAGCTTATATTTTCCTTTCCATCTGTTTTGACTGTTGGGTTGTATGTCCTTGTAGTGGAGCTAAGCTGGCAGCGTTTCACATAAATGCTTTTCCACTGCTGGAAATCCTACCCTCTCAAAACGCAATGCATTCCTACTGGTTTTCAAATTTCCTTTGCTGCCATCCACATCAGATGTGATCCTCCAGTCATCATTTGTTTTATTTCAATATATATATATATATATATATATATATATATATTTCTTCGTCAACTTTCTGATATAACTTCTCTCCATTAATTGTTTCTCCTCATGTTACATACTATTACTTACTAGTAGTTCATATATTATAGATATAGTACAATTTTTGTCTTCACTTCTATATCCGCCTTGTCTCATGAGGCCTACCAACCTACTTTTTATCATCAGTTATTCTGAAAGTAAAACATTGTCCCTTCCTTAACATTTACTTCCCTTTCCCTTTATAATGTTTTTTTTTTTTTTTTTTTAATTTTCCTATTTCACCTTTTCAGCAATTTGATTGATATGTAAAAATGTTAAATCATCATGGAGTAAGCCATAGGCTTTCATGAGTGTCCCATGTACAGTTAGTTACTCCTTTACCCCAAGACACACATGAGCTTTGCATTGTGTGCCCAGCACTGGAGCACATCCAAGTACAACATTATATCTGCAAATATTTTGATCACAGGTTTCTCTGTTAGAAAGGAGCAAACTAATTTTAAAGGGACTTCTCCCTGCTACAGTGGAAGATTTGACAAGAACACCATCTCCTCTCCTAGAGATAAAGAAGAAAAAGATAAAAAAGGAAGAGTCAGGCTGATCGGTCTCCTTTTCCCCTTCTGGCTGCAAAAATAATGTATTGTCAATCCTGTTGTCCTATTAGCTCTGATATAATTGGACCAAACATACCATTCAAAGTCTTTTGGTATAGACAGCTGCTGAAACTGAGACTATTGTAATTTTGGACAGGTCCCCTCAGGAAAGCACTTCATGTATTACCAGGTTTACAGAGAGTGGGATCTCCAGGTTCCTGGGCTCAAGACATCCTTCTCTTACTTTGCTTAGGTCTGCCAGGTCTACCAGGAGTGCAAAAGATATTGATTGGGAATTAATTATGAGAGCATATATTAAGAATCAGATATATTTGGACATCATCCTATCCCCCTTTCTCTCTAGGGTCTATCTGGGTGGCTTTCCAATATCAGTGTCTACTGTCCTTTCCCTAACATACATTTTGATTCTGGTGACTTTGGAGCTACAAAATCCATCCCATAAAATCCCTTATCAGTGTTAGTGGATCCTCATTTCTTTGCCCTGACTATGCATCCAATGCACTCAACACCAACACTTTCAGAGTTTACTCTGTGTTGGCACTGAGTGTTGAAGTCTGTGGCCTCTTTGTTGACCTCTTTGGCTTAATTCTTGGTATATGGATCCTTATACTTGATAGACTGGCTCCAATATTGACCTTAGAGCCAAATGGCTCTTCAGTGCCAGGTATGTGCCTTTTGCTCCAAGATCCTTCTCTTCTTTTGGACAGAGGTGATTCTAGTTGGATTATTTTCGGTGCCACTAGAATTATCCTCAACATTCCAGTTTTTTGAAACAATCCTCACCTGACCATTGATGCTGAAAAAAGATACTTCCTTGGTTTTGGATCCTCCCTCAGGCACCAGGCCATCAAGAACATGAGCCATTGTCCCTGGTCCAAAGGACAAACCGGAACTGAATTTCTTAAATCAATCTTTCTTGTAGGCTGTAAGGACAATTCTGGATCCTCAGATGACTCCCATCTGTCAAGTACACAGAACACATCTGTGCAAAGGAGGCTCATTAATTCCCTTATGCACTCACTTAACAATGGAATGAGATCTCGATAAAGAAGAAGGTTCCTTCACTCCTTTGGAGGACTCCAGCCTCATGGAGATACTGGAACTTTTGCATCAGAGGGTAACTTGGCCCACCAACTTCTTTTCCCTGGCTGAGGAAGTGTTGCGTGATGCTTTTAAATGCTGGCCTCTATACTTCCTGGGTAGTACACCTGCTGACTATTTCTATCACTTGGTAGTGGACAGTATAGTCATATTGGAGCAATGTGTCTACTTCAGTTGGTTCATGAACTAAATTGCAGAAACCAACATGGATGAGACCATATGGTCAACAATTTAGTTCATTAATCAACTTCAACAACCCAAATAACACCAGCAAACAAAACAACAACAATATATATATATATATGTTTCTGCAGGGAAGTAAGACTCCTTGCACTCCCTGTATGGGGGACTGCACCCCCCACACCCCCTGCTAATTATATAAATCAACTTTGAGAGTGCACTACAGTGAGGCAAAGGATATGTTCCCTGATCCACACTGTACCACGATCTCTGTAAAAATGGTCGATGAGCTAAATTATCAATCATGTAGTCTTGACCATGCTGGTTTGGACAATTTAGTCATTTGACCAAATATAGTACACCCAATGACTACCCCTTTGAGTGATTCTGTTGTAGTTGCAGTAGACACTAAAAAGGAACTGTCTGATGTGAACTTCATGGTCCATCCTCTGTTCTCCTGTCATTCTCAAATGATAGACCATTTTGGAAAGTAGGCTTACACCTTGGGAGTCTTTTCTCTGAAGGTGCTATGTTACATATCTCACATGACCAGGTACCAGAGGAATCTAGCTGAAAAGACATTGGATTCCCTGAAGAGACCATCAACATTAAACACCAGGAAGCATATTGAATCTCAAAATTATTTTTTTTTCTAGGAGATTATCACCCACTGATCAACTCAGGCATGTCTCTTCTGTTTCAGCCTCATCCTCAGGCACTGGTCCATCTGAGTTCTTGAGATCCTGTGTTTGTCTGTCTCTCTCTCTCTATATCTCTCTCTCTCTTCACTTAAATGTTTCTCAGCCAATGCACAGGACACATGAGTGAAGGGCATCATATCAAGAGGCAACATCATTCCGTTAAAATCTGCCTCCAAACAAGCTTCACTGCCACTTCCAAACATACTATCCCACCAAAGAAGGCAGCTGTTCAATACATTCTTCAGTTCCTTCAAAAAAAGAGGGCCCATCAGATTCATAGGTTCATAGGTTCATAGGTTGGTACTAGGCTATCAGACCTAGGGCCTATACAAGCCTAGCCAAAACAATTCCCTAGCTATTTCTTAAACACTATTTACTTCCCTGGACCCCTGTCTAGCAGGGCGACTGACGTGATCCCCGGGGTGAATTTCCTTTCTCCCATCCAATCATCAAGGTTCCTTTTGAAGAGGGCCAAAGAGGCACTCTGCTTGACATGTATGGGCAATCTATTCCAAAGTCTGGGGAGTCTCTGGGTCAGGAACCTACCCTCCAGCATATTTTGTTTATTGTGATGACAAGGTTTAGATCCCTGGAGTGTGTGGCTCTGAGGGATTGGGATTTCTTTAAGTGTAGCATGTCCAACAACTCTGGGTTTGACATGGCCTTGTATGTTAAGCACAGATCGCCTCTAAGTAGATGATAATATGCAACAGAGTATAACTGGAGTTTTTTAAGGTGGTTAGCATAGGGCATCTGCTTTAGGCCTGTGATTATTTTAGTGAGGTATTTCTGCGGCCTTTCCAGTTGTTGCAGATGTCTTGAGAGGTACATAACAAACGGGGCATTGTATTCTATAATGGGTCTAATGAGGGATGAGTACAGTGGGACAATGATCTCCTTTTTTCTGGATGAAAAGCCCTTAGTGATGACGTGTGCCACATAGAAGGATTTCCTGACTGTTGTGGTGATGTGGTTATCGAAGGTGAGACCAGTGTCCACCTGTGTCCCTAAGTCTCATATCACACTTTCAGTGTTTAGTGTACTGCCACCTATATGGTAATTCATGGGTACATGTTTTTTCCCAAAGGGGATAACTATACATTTCTTGGCATTGAGCTTGAGCCCATGGCTCTGGCACCAAGCATCTGTTTCTGTAAGGCCCTTTTGTAGAGTATCCACATCATTTGGGGATTCAATAATGGCTCCCAGTTTGCAGTCATCTGCAAACTTTGTTAGCCAGAGTCCCTTAGTGTTGGCCTGTACTTCAGAGAAGTAGATGCCAAACAAGAGCGGTTCTAGGACTGAACCCTGAGGTACTCCACTTGTCACTTGTCTGGAGCTGGATTTGGAGTGGGCTACTTTTACAGTGTGGGTTCTATTAGTAAGCCAGTTAGCAACCCATTGGGTGGCATAGGGATTAATGCCCAGCTTAGTAAGTTTATCTATGATTCCAGAGTGGGGGATGGTGTCAAAGGCCTTGGCAAGGTCTAGATAGGCTGTGTGGACCACCTTACCCTTGTCCATGGCTCTGGAGACTGATTCGAAGAAGTCAATCAGGTTCAGGAGACAAGATCGGCCCTTCACGAACCCAAACTGGGTGGGGTCCAGTGTTTGAAGGTTGCCAATGTCTTTGTTTATAAGTTCCATGATAATACACTCCATGGCCTTGCAGATAAGGCTTGTCAGACTGATGGGATGGTAGTGTCCAGGATCCAAGGTGGAGCCCCCCTTGTGGAGTGGGATAACTGTAGCTCTGCGCCACTCAGTGGGCATGAAACCTGAGGTGAGGCTATGATTAAACATGACACTAAGGTGAGGTGCCAGTTCATATTGTAGTTTATGCAGTACACAGCCCAGGATGTCATCTGGTCCCATGAATGCTGTATTCCTAGCTTTGGAGAGTGTGGTTTTACCTGTGTGGCTGTTATTACCGGAATTTGGCAATCTTCCGCTATTGAGATGGGCCATTTAGGGGGTGAGAGGGGGGTGAAGTTGGCACTGAATCAATCTGCCAGGATATTGGCAATATCCTTGGGATCAATATATTTAATGCCATTCTGTTTTAGCTCAGAGCCGATCTGAGCATTGCCATTTAGATTCTTGACATTGTTATAGAATGCCTTGTGGTTGTCTTTGGAATCTTTGGCAATTTTATTTTCATAACTAGCTTTGTAGGATTTTATGATGGATCTCAGTTTCTTACTGAGGCTGGTAAGGGAGTTTTTTGCATCCTGGGATTTTCCTCTTTTCTGCAACAGTTTCTTCCTTTTGTTGTAAAGTTTGTTTATGGCAGCAGACCACCAGATTGGCTTCCTTTTTTTGGATGAAAGCATCTTAGTTCTATTGGGGATGGCACGATTCATGCATGAGTGGATGTGCTGATACAGTGCCTTAGTGTAGAATTCAGCAGTTGAATTTTCAGTTCCTGTCTGCATGGGTGTCATGAAGTTTGTTACTTTTGACTTGAGTAGCATGAAGTTGGCTTTGGAGAAGTTTTTTATGGAGGTTTCCTTACTGGGGGATGGGGGTGGGATGTGGATGTTAAGTGTGATTAGCTTATGGTCAGACCTGACTAACGAGGGGGTGACCATAGGTGTGGAGCATCGATTTCCCATGTTGGTAATGACCAGGTCTAGGATACTGAAGCCCCTGGTGGGACTATGGATTAGTTGATCAAGGGCATTGGAATTTATGAATTCCAAGAACCATTGGGCAAAGGTGTTGGTACAGGAGTAGTTTTCCCAGTTAATGGCAGAGTAGTTAAAATCACCCAGTATTAGGGTGTTTGCTTCTATCTTAATATTTTCCAGTATGTTTAGAAAGTTGTAGTGAGAATCTTGGGGTATGGTGGGGGATCTGTAGCAAGCTACAATTTGGATTGCAGTTTTACCTAGTGTTAGTTGCACCTGGAGAATTTCAGATGCATTATGTTGGGCAACTAGCCTGGTGGTGTGAATATCCTTGGTGAATATTGACACTCCTCCACCTTTAGTGTTTCGGTCCTGGTTTAGTGGCCGAAAAGTGTGGTAAGAGTTGTAGCCTGGCATTGCAGGGGTGCTCCCTGGAGCCTTGAACCAGGTCTCAGTTACCACACAGATATCGATGTACTCCATTTTTAGGAGTGCCTTGAGAGAATGCATTTTGAGGTTTAGACTTCTAGCATTGAGTAGCATTACCTTCAGATTTTGCATGCTTGTACCTGTTACAGTGGTGGTTTTGTTCTTTGAACTTCACCTAAAAAAGGCACTATAGGGGTGGCAAGAGTCTTAGCCAGTAACCTGAATCCCAGGGGTGACAGGTGCAGACCATCTCTAGCAAAGCATTGTGGTCTGTAGATCATGTTGTCCCAGGCAGACAGATACCGGATCCTCTTTGAATGACACCAGAAGCTTAGCCAATTGTTGAAGTCAATCATGTTGTCCTTATATTGTGGTATCATTCTGTGCGAAGGCAGGATGCTACTCAAGGCTAGGGTCATACCTGCCTGGGCCACATGATTCTAAAGCTCTTCCATGTCTCTTTTCATGTCGTCCAGGGAGGTATGTCTCAAGTCATTCACTCCAACATGGAAAATGACAGAGTCATATTTGTACTTGTTGTGGAGTGACTTGAGTGCATGTGTTATGTGGCGGATCCTAGAACCTGACAGGCAGCTTACTGTAATTCTCTCCTTGTTCAACCTGGTGAGTGGGACATCAGTGTGCCGGACTATAGAGTCACCTATGACTAAAGTGTTAGGTACGTTGTCTTGCCTTAGGGGCTGTTGCTGGGTGGCACACTGGTGTTGTGAACTATGTGGCACTTTGGTTGTGATTGGTGTTTGTTTGTTTTCAGCTTCAGAGGTCGTTGTTACTTGGGCAGGTTACAGTTAAGGGCCTCTGTATATGTGGATTTAGTGTTGCTATATGTGTTTCTTGGTGGTGTGGGTTTAGAAGGGCTATGTGTTGCTTGAGGTGTAGTGTGGGTGTTAACCTTCTCCTCTTGACTGTCTAGCACAATCTTGGGTTGAGAGAGCGTTGCTTCCATTTTGGCTACGTAAGTGCATCTCTCACAGGTTGCAGTGTTGGGTGGTAGGAGGAAAGGGTTGTCTGTGTACATGAGGCAATTGCTGCATTGCCCCAGTATGCCCAGATTCACCAGGTGGACAGGAGAAATCACCGGAAGCTGACCCTTGGACATGCCTGGTTTGGTGCTTTATTTATTTTTTTTTTTTTTTTGCAAAGTACAGGAGCTGTTTTCCCTTACCTTGTACTTTGCAATTATAGGCTGTTTAGTGCCTACTATTAATTTCTCCTTATTAACAAAATAGAGTTGAGTGCTTGTATCAGTTTAAGGCTTCCTAGTGCTTTCCAGCAGGTATTAGAGCAAGTGCTAGTCACAGGGATGCTTAAAGGTAAGATGAAAAAAAAATGCACACTGCAGTGTGCACTAGAGAAGTTAGATGTGAAAGTAGGTAACTTAAGTTTTACCTATTTAAAAAGTTAAGGTTTAGTGGAGAGTTACTATTTTTAAAACAGCAAGATGGATTGAAAGGGGTGGTCACTTTTGTATTCTGGTACTATGGAATACAGTAGGATGGCCAATAAATTTAAATAGTTGAATGGGCGGAATTTCAAAAATGATGATTTTGTGATTACTCACACAAGTTAGTGAAAGTAGAGAGGAAATGAGATATATGGTCAGATTAACATAAGAGGCAGGCAACTAAAAAGACAGTGATATTTAACAAGACAACTGGGAGGGCAGGAAAAAAATTCTGCCTGACTCAGAAGAGACAGAGCTGTGGTTTCTTTAAGTTTTAATATGCTGTCAAAGCAGAATGCAAGTAAAACACAAGGCAAATAAAACAAACCACAGTATTCAAAATATAAAAAGGCAATAAAGTAATACAAAATACAAAAAATAAAAGCAAACTAACCTTTCCTTCACAGCAAAGTGTAAGCTCTGAAATGTTTTATTTTACCCCTTAAATAGAAGGTTTAGTTCCTAGCTTCACCCCTCAGTTCACAACTGATTAACTTTAAGTGACCTCTTCTATCTTATGAATGAGTCCTTAATTGATCAGTTCTAATTTCTGCCTGACTCAGTTCTAATTTCTGCCTGACTCAGAAGAGACAGAGCTGTGGTCTCTTTTGAAGTTTTAATATGCTGTTAAAGCAGAATGCAAGTAAAACACAATGTAAAGAAAACAAACCACAGTATTCAAAATATAAAAAGGCAATAAAGTAATACAAAATACAAAAAAATAAAAGCAAACTAACCTTTCCTTCACAGCAAAGGGTAGCAGAGTCTGAATGAGTCTTTCTGGTAAAGGATCCCTATTTTACTCAATATTTCATTTAGTTCCAAAGAAAACATGGGATGTGAGGCCCAGTCTGAGTCTCAGTAGGCTAAATCTGTATGACAAAATGACAAAATTCTGAATGGTCACAGAGCAGTCCATTCTTTCATACCTACAGGAAGGGGATTGGATGTGCTTAACAGACCTTCAGAATGCTTGTGCCCAGATTAAAATTATGAAGCAGCCCAGAATGTTCTTTTGCTTCCAGTAAGTCAGTTATTACCAGTTCTAATGCATGTCCTTTGGTCTCCAAGTGCATGTTGGCAGTTACAGTCCATCTAAGGCTGAAAGGATTCTGCATGTTGTCATATCTCAAAAATTGTATCCTTATTGTAAATAAAAAAGAATCCCTTATTTCAGTAAACAATTACTTGTTCTATGTACGTCGGTCCTTGAGTATCTGAATAAATATTGAAAAAAATCAAACCAAGAACCAAGCCAATCTTTTTCCATTTGGAGGTACAAAAAAAATTTCAAGTCATCCTGCATTCTTCATATTTCAAGTCATAGACCTCCTTCAGCAGGACTCCCCATGTCCTCACTAGTACTGTGAACATTAAGCATGATGACAAGAACCATTATGCTAGTTTCACATGCCAGAAATCACATCAGAGAACTCCAGTGGACAGTCAGCAATCAGTGGTTTCAGTCCACTCACCATCTTCACTTTCCTATCCAGTTAGCCACAGTTTGCAAAACTCATCTAAAGTAGTGTATTCAGTCTCACCAGTGCAAGTATGCTATCTCTTTGTTACCATGGATGCCTCCACTCTGAAGTTGTGGGCACTAAGAGAGAAATACAACCCAAGGAATGTGGTCACATCAGGAGGGTCACCATCACATCAGTGTATTGGAGATGAGTGCAGACCTCCTGACATTGCAGGAAGTACAGGCATTTCATTTCCATGGTGTGATTTTTGGTATGCACAATTAACATCTCAGTTGTGTGACACTTCAACAAGCAAGAAGAAACCCAATCATAATCCTTGTGCCAAGACATCATGGGAGTGTGCCAGTGGTCTACATCTTCATAGTGTTTTCTGATAACAATCCACATTCCAGCAGACAGACCCAGTCACTGCATCCTGATGCCTCACAAATAGTCCCTCATCCTCACAGAGGCAAGCAAGATCTTCATCTACTGAGGTCAACCTTGAAGCGACCTATTACTTCCCCAACCAACACAAAATGCAGCAGCTACTCTGCCCTCATCCTTTCACAAGGACAGACACAAAGGAATTATTCCTTCCATGTTTGACCACCTGATTTACTGTATGAATGTTCCATTCCTCCTCAAAAAGGTTCTCTGTGCAAGGCAGAAGTAATTTTCATAGCACCTTAATGGCCCAGGTGAGTCTGGTTCCGAATTCTCTAGCTTTTTCTAACATGACCTCCATATTTACTGGATCTTCAGTCAAATCTCCTGTCTAACCCATCCGTTCAATGTTACATGGACATCAATTCCCTCTAACTAACTGCATGGTTTCCCCAATTCAAATGATAGCGAATAATCCTACCCTGTATAACAGAGTAGTTCAGAATTTGTCCGCCTCTCAGAAACACTACAAGAAAACTATACAAGAGTAAATTGGAAAGATTTTCTATATGGGCAGTACACAAAGGACTAGACCCTGTTTCAGTTCCCATGCCATCATTTTTTTCAGTTTTCAGATAATTTATTTTATTCTATGTCCAGCTACTTAACCATTAAGGTTCATCAATGCTTCATTTCTAATTCACTGTTTTTCAAACATATTAGTAAAACCTTTTTAAAAGACATTATTTTCTTCTTAAGACTCCACCATCAAGGACCTCACTCCCCCATAGAACCATAACTTTTTACTACAGGCACTCCCTCACCCAATATTCAAATCTGCTTCTAGCTGTACAATAAAGAGTCTGTCCTAGAAAACCTTACACCTAGCAGCTATCACCTCAGCCGGATAAATGTCTGAAATTCACTTCTTATCTTGCAGGTAGCTTAATGGTAAAGGTCTTCATCTCACATGCACAAGGTGCAAGGACCTGACCTCTGACCAATGCCTATTTGGAGTTTGCATGTTTTCCCTGTGACTTAGTGGGGTTTCTTCCATGTCCAAAAAAACATGCTAAGTGTTCCATTTCAAACTCATCAACGAATGGAGCTGTGCACAGCAGCATAGACTCTACATGGTGGTGCCCTATAGGGGGAAGAGTTGTACAGACCAACTGCTTTGGGCATATACTGTGGTGCACAGTATCCTCAAGATTGGAGAACATGGATCACATACTGTGTGCTGTGGCAGGGCTAACCACTCAATGGTGTAAAATATGGCTCTAGGTGATTCGGTCATGTTGACTAATGTCACCTGGGCATGGGTAGTTACTGGTGACAAGTGGGTTGAGGACCCGGCCTACACTGACCCATGCCAGGGACCTGTGCTAATGGTGGGAGAGGTATATGTGCCTCTATTGGCCAGTGTGTGCCTGCCATAAAGCCCATCTGGGTCAATAAGCTACTGGGTGGCCGGTGTCTAGTTTCCCAGCCTGGGTTGCCTGGGATAGCTCTGTTGAGCAAAAGCTGGATGTAAAACCAACCAACCTGCCTGCACTTAATGTAGGTTCACTGACAGGATGCAGCTTGGAAGTGGATGATATGGAGGAGGCTGGACATCCTATGTACCAGGAAGATGAGATGGAAGGGGAGTGCAGCAAAGCCACTTGGCTTGGGATCCAGAGTCTACTACTCAGGTGGAGGGTGGGCTAGAAATTGTGTAGGAACTGTGGTGAGAGAGAGGTTTCAGAAGGCAGTAAGGGATATCATCAGAATTAATGACAAAGTTATGGCAGTCAGACACCAGTGTAAGGCAATATTCATAATCTCAGCCTAGGCCTCACAACAGGGTTGTAATAGTGAGGAAAACGATGCATTCAGACAGCAGTTGCAGGGCCTACTAGATAAAGCAGGACAACATGAATTGGTGTTGATAGTGGGCGACTTGAATTCCCATATCAGGACAGACCAAACAGGATATGAGGACTGCCTGGGTCCACATGGGTGGGGTAACAGGAATAAAGATGGAGAAGCCATTCTAGACTTTTGTCTGGCAAATGGCTTGACAGTAGCCAACACATGGTTCAGAAAGAGAGACAGTCACAAGATCACATACAACATGCAACTCAGGTAGACTTCCTCCTAGTAAGGAAAAGGCAATGGGCAGAATCCATGATTGCAAAGTCATCCCCAGTAAAACAGTCAGCCCACAGCATAAACCACTAGTTGCCACAATCAGCTGCAAGCAGTGGTCAGAGAAGGATCTAAGGTCAATAGAGACCAGGCTGAAGACCTGGAAGTTGACTGGAGAGAAAGTGCAACAGTTCAAGAAATTACTCAGGGCTCTAGCACCCCAAGAAGAGGAGGAAATAGGTGGAGTTGAAGAAGAATGGCAGCACCTAAAAACAGCATGTGTTAGGACTACAGAAAAGATATGTGGCTGAGCCAGATATGGTACATAAGGGAAGCTGGTGGTGGAATGCAGAAGTCCAGGAAGCCATCAAAAGAAAACAGGAGTGCAGGAAGAAGTGAGAGATAGAAAAAGCTGACCAGGCTAGGAAGGACTACTAGTTGGCTAACAAAGAAGCTAAGAAAGAAGTTGCAATAGCAAAGAATAGGGCATCAGAGGCACTGTACCAACTTCTGGAAAGTGACTCAGTAAGGGGCACAAAGAAACTATATCAGGTTGCAAGGCAAAGACAGACAGATAAAGAAGATAGTCAGAAACCCTTCATAAGGGATGCCTGCAACAACCTGCTCACCACCCCAGAGGACGTCAAGGGCAGATGAAAGGAATATTTCCAGCAGCTTCTGAATGAAGAAAACCCCACAGAAGCTGTACTGTCCCAGAAAAAAACTACAATGAGAGAAGAAGAGGAGCCCACCCTAGAAAACGTAAGGGTAGCACTAAGGAAGATTAAGTCAGGGAAAGCAGCAGGCTCAGATGAGGTCAGAGCAGATATGATAAAGATGCTGAGTGAGATAGGGGAAAAATGGCTCCTGAGGGTACTGATAGCAGTGTGGAGAGAGAGGTGTATCCCAAATTACTGGAGAATAAGCATACTCATGCCAGTGTACAAGAACAAAAGGAACATCCACAACTGTGGGCAGTACAGAGGCATCAAACTCCTATCACATTGCATGAAAGTTCCTGAGAGGGTGATTGATAAATGGATATACAGAGTAGTAGAATGTAAGACTGGAGATGAGCAGTTTGAATATTGATCAGGATGCAGCACAACTGACCCAATATTTGCATTGAGACGAATACTTGAGAAGAAGCTAGAGATGAGGAGAGAGTCCAAATGGGCATTCCTAGACTTGGAGAAAGCATATGACAAGGTCCAAGAAAGCTGATCTGGCCAGTACTGTGGTGGTTTGAAGTCCCAGAAACATTGGTAGAATTAGTGCAGGCTATGTACAAGGACCCAATGACTCAAGTACAGTCAGTGTTCGGCCTCACAGAGGGGTTCCCAGTGGATGTGAGTGTACATCAGGTTTCAGCTCTGAGCCCACTGCTGTTCATACTTGTGATGGACTACATTAGCAAACAGGTTGGAAGGGAATGGATCACCAAAGCTGATGTATGCAGACGATGTGGCAGTACAGGCAGACTCTGAGCTAGAACTTCAGCAATGGATAGGAGGAGGGAATGCAAATTTGAAGGCACATGGCATGCAACTAAGCACAGATAAGATGGTGGTAATGGCAGCAAATTTGGGAAATCAGAAGAAGCTGAGATAAAGCTAGATGGGAAGAAAGTGGATCAGGTAAACAGCTTCAAGTATCTGTGAGGAGTAGTTGAGAAGAAGGATAGTCTGAATGAAGAGGTCAAAGCTAGAATCAGATGGGCTGCAGCCAACTTGCATAGAGTATCAGGTGTAGTATATGACAGAAGAATGCCAAAGAAACTGAATAGTAAGGTGTACAAGATAGTGGTGCAACCAGTACTACTGTATGGTACAGAAACCTGGGCAGTAAAGGCAGAACAGTTGAAGAAGCTAGAGGTGATGGAAATGAACTGCCTGAGAAAGGTGGTAGGATGCAAACTGTGGGACAGCCAAAGAAATAAGAACATAAAAGCAGAAGCCAAAGTAGCACAGATTATGGTGGTTTGGGCACATGTGTAGAAAAGCAGAAGACAATCTGGTGAGAAAGATTTGGGACAGATAGGAAGAAGGTAAGAGGAATAGAGGACATCCAGCAAAGAGGTGGATGGATTGTGTGAAAGAAGATCTGCGACAGTCAGGCATGAGTGTCAAAGAAGGCAGGAGTGTGGCATTGAAGTGAGAGAGATGGTGACAGTTAACATGATACCCCAACCCCATGTAGAAAAATGGGAAAAAGGGGGTTGATGATGATGATGATGATGATGATGGTGATGGCTTCTTATCTTGCAAACCACCATATCTGGTTTTCCATAAAGACAGAATGCCTCTAAGGCTAAATCTTTCCTTTGCTCCTAAAATTGGTTCTGAGAACATGAACCAAACAATTCCTTTACCTGTTTTCTTCCCAGCCACACAAAGGAGAATATGTGTTACACACTTTGGATGTTCACAGACCCCTTCTAACTTTGCAGGATAAATCTCTTATATAAAGACACACAATTGTTTCATCATTTGCCTCAACAAGAGTAGAAAATGAAGTCTCCAAAGTGACTACCTCTCTCCAAATGGCTGTTAGATTGTATGGCCTTCCTTTATTATCTATATAACAAACATTTGAGAGCCAAACCAAAGGCACATCCCATACGATCAGTTTCCCTTTCACAGGCTTTTTCTAGAACTGTTCTCTAGATAACATTTATGCTGCATCAACATGATCAACCAGAAGCATAGATGGGTGGATGGAGCTGACCCGGGTGCAAGGTGTTAGGAGTTTCTACTGGTAAATGAAAATCCATGGTTAGTGCATTAATTTCTGTGTCAGCATTTCTGAATACCAGTTTGGAAATACTGTTTTTTCAGTCAGGACTGAACTTGCTTCAGTGCTTCATGTGTGATAATTTAAAGCAGAAGATTTTTTTATTTTTGCTGCTTAAGTTGAGAAATGGGTGCACACCATTGAACCTGGCATTCCTTAGGAGCTTGAAGAAAGCTTAGAAGTGCTACGTTAGAGAATGGACTTACAATTAGTGGCTCCAGATCAGGGATTGGCACTGGGTAGAAGATCAACCAGTCCAGCTCTGTGGTCAGCTATGCTTACCTTCATCAAAAATTATAAACTTGACATCATATCAAGATGCAGAGTTTCTTCTGTTCTACCATCCTCAGGGTATCCTGTCATGATACTGCCCAGGAAGAAAGTAGCTGTGGATTCTGTCCCAACAGTCAAAAAGCACATAAAAGACAATATAGGAGACAAAAGTTATGTACTTACCATAATGATGGATCCCAGTGGTGGCTGGTGACTTCAAATTAAAGGAGGGCTTCAGGAGACAGCTGAATGGGTTGGACCAATGGGAAGGGGTGTGGCCAACTAGAAAGGGGTGGAGCTATGCTCCAAACCACAACAACTGGAACTTTAATTAAATATGCTGCCCTGGGTGCCAAACAGTCATTATGAGAGTCCAATCAAGACAAAATGAAGTGTAGAAGAAAAAAAATATTTCAATCCATTGGCTACATGACAACGTACTTAATATCCAGATGGAAACAGGTTGTGAGGCATGAAAAAATAAATGACTTTTTAAATACATTACTGGATGATCAATTTCAACAATTGGCTTAAGTACTGGTGTCATTCAAAGGGGATCCAATGCCTATCAGCTTGGGATGATATGCTCGACAAGCCGATGCTTCGCTTGGGGAGCCCGGCTTGCACCTCACCCCCTGGGCTTTGGGGATAGCTTTTTTTGCTACCCCATAGTGCCTTTTTTTGAAAGGAGCTCAAAGACAAACCACCATCCATAGGTATCAGGGATAAGAAACTAAGATGCTACTCAAGAAGCCCAGAACTAAACAAAGAGAAGCATGCACTCAAGAACTCTCCTTAGCATGGAGAACACCGCGATATCTGTGCGAACTCTGAAACCTGGTTCAAGAAGGAGCACCCTAGCACTACCAGGTTATACCTCATACCATGCTTTTGACCCCAAAACTTGGACCGAACACCAAAAAAGAGAGATCGACATATTCATCAAAGATACCCACACCTCAGGTTGGTTGGTGGCAAAGCCACTTGGTGGAAAAGCAAACTGCAAGAGACAATCCAGTGTAAAACCCTAACTTACAGTATCTACAACCCACCCCCACCCCTCAAAACCACCCACTCGGCCTTTCTGAGAACACTGGAAATATCTTTCGGCACTGAAAAACACAGGTATCTCCATTCACCTACCCAAACATAGATTATATTGATCCCAAACAACAACACCCCAACCTACTCCTGGAAAACAACCCTAAATCAAACGTACTCTAGAATTTATAAACTCAAATGCTATGGAACAACATACCCTCACTTTCAATCATCACCAACATGGGGACTCACCTCAGGACCAGAAGTGTATCCCTCACTGGTAACCACAGAAGTGTCTCCTCACTGCCTCACATCAGACCTTCAACCCCCACCACAGATACAAACTACAGTGAAAAAAACCCCTAAAACAAACCACAAACGCTCCTCATAAACAGGTGGAAAGCTTCAAAGCCCGGGCCTGTGGATCCTTCAGAACAGACTAAAACAATCCTTTATAGACCTCTGGAACAGAAAAATTCAGGCGATCCCAAGAAAACGATCTCAAACAAAACCAAGATCCATCCAGAAGGACAAAACCCTGACCCATCCTCAACCTCATCCATAAACAAAGGCTACAATAGACAGAAGAAAACAAAAAATACAAAGCAAACAGGAAAAGGGGGAAAAAATCACGAATCGCAAAAAAGGAAAAAGGCTGGGCAACAATGAAATTGTCTAAAAAACACTACGGGAAAACAGGAAAATCACTGGAATATCAGGGACCACAGGAAAATCCTACACTATGCATAATCACAAATAGCTCTGTAGTGAAAATAATAACCTGAATCAGAAGAATACACTGAACCCCCAGACGGTGCCAACATAATACACTCTTCTCAGACGCAAACCCAACATCAAAGCAGAGGTTCAGCAGAAAAAGCTCTCCCCCCTAGCCATCTCAGAACTCCCCCAGCTGAACCCACCAAACACACATCTCAGCCACCTCAGCAAGAGCCCCCCTCAAAGGCCCAATGACTGTCAAGAGCACAGCCCCACTAAGGCTAAACTCTGGTGGTGCCTCACACTGAGCTAAGTGGCCCCATAACCCTAACATAGAATCTCATACAGCAACAGTGAAAGAAACCCATAAGTGTGGTGCAGCAGGCATACCCTATGGGTGGTCTACCTCCTCTGGCTTGGTCTGCCAAAGGATGCTGGATCTATCTGACTCATAAACCTACCGAATTGGGGGACAACCAGACACTGGATCCTACCATGGACCTGGAAGGACCTAATGGCAGATCCTGCTACTTAAAGATGGATGTTTTTGAAACAGTCACCAAGAATAAACCCTAACGGAGGTGGTCTATAACAGCCTAGTGCTGATACAGATGGAAAGTAGGCCCTTAAAAGCACACCCACAGCATACAAGAGCTATTGCATATAAATAATTGCAAACCAGCACAGAGTGGTAAGGATAAGGCCACCAGCTTAAATGGGACAGATGGATTGCAAACTGGCTCAAGGACAGAACCCACATGGTTAGAATGGACTGATATCTTGCTGGAGCAAACCAGTTACAACCAACCAGCCTCAAGGAGGATCCTGGCTGACTCTCAGCATCATCCTAAGGAAGGGCCTGATACAAACAAACACAACAGGCCAATCGCATCAAGCCGACACAACCAACAACTGGTGCCACTGCATGTCGGGCACCATACAAAGTGCAAGCAAATAGTCAAGCCATTTGGCAAAACAAGAAGTGCCAAAAGAAGTACATGGCCCTGGCCAAAAAACAAAAAAGTGTATAGTCATAGTATGGTCATCCAAAATGGCAAAAACAAACATGGGAGGTGGTACCACATTAATAACAAGTTGATTAATATATCAAGAGGGACCCCAATTTGATTTCCTCATCTCATTCAGGACATGGCGTGGCCAAAGTGGTTAGAAAAACATTTTATATAGCCACAGCTCACTGCCTCCTTTGGGGATCCTCATCAGGCCCAGGAGTCTGAGGACTCAACCTTTACCAGGCCCTCAATGCTGGTGGATCAAAGGGCTCAAACAGACTCCATATTACCACAGGACAAAAGGAGCAACTGCTCCCTGGCAAAGAAACCCACCTGTTCAAACAAGAATGCTCAAACATGCGTATAAAGCCACCATCCAACCGGACAGCATCTCTACTCAGTGCCTCCAAACCCAGACAGAGAAAATGCACTCAAGATAAGACATGCCAAACCCAACCCGAATGGAAATACATGAATGCCAGTCAAAATCAAGTATAAAAACAAGCAGCACTCAACTCAAACCACTACTCCTTGCACTGCAGTTCTAATTATAATTTAAATTCAGCTTTATAAAATTACCAAGTAACATGCTGAAAGTAGCAATCTCTGTGATACCCCCACTTGTAAAAATGTTTCTTATCCAAAAGACCTGCTGCCTGACACAACTATCTACTTGTTTCATGGGGAAGACATGATCAAAGTAAAAAATGAACAGCAAACAAGAAACAAGCTCAAGATAAATTGCTTAAAGGATTCCTGCACAAGTTATGGACCACACATGATAGATTGGCATTCTGTTTAGTTTATGGGTAAGCCTGCAAAGATGACTGCAAGTCTCCAACAAAAGATGACTGCAAGACCCCAATAAATGTAATGAACTTCTGAAAATACTGTAATCCTGTCGTTTTTATTACAAATACTGTCATATGCATTTCAATACCCAAGGCTTATACACTATCTAGTTATGTAAATATTCTCTGCAAGGCAACAACGAAAAGGCTTTCAATGCTGGTAATTTTTTAACAGTATGCTTATTAAAGCTTACTTACATCTTACAATCTCCGACAAGCTTACCTGATGGTCATTAAATCATTGCTACTTAAACAGAGCAACAGGGCACTGTGACAGCATGCATTTCCTGAATAATAAGAAGCATAAATTAACAGTATAAAAATATGACAGAAAACCAGAACATTCTGCAAAATCAAGGACAGATGAAAAGCCACGGTCGTACTTGTGGTCTACCTTGGATGGGGGAATACTCTGCAAACTTACACTGCATAACTGCTCCTTGCCTTCCTTGGACACATCCAGAGCCTCTAAAATGGGGAGTGGGGTGCAACAAGTATGTCACAATTTGAAATGTCTCTGGCTGACAGTGATGGCTCTGACACTCATACCTCTCAACTTCAGAGCAAGAAATCTGGGCAAAGCCATACATAGAACTAGAAGTGAGACACAGGCCCAAAAATAAGGAAAATTTTTAAATATTGCTCTTATTAACTTAGATAATAGAACAGTAGTAGGTCTTGCATTAGTACAAATTTTCTGAAGGGTATGAAATCTGAAACTCAAATGTCTGCCATTATTTTCTAACTTTAGTCTTTAATGATTTGCCACTAATTTGCCAGAAAATCACACTTCTATGAAAAACAGACCAAAAATGTGATGCAAAAATATAATGTTGCCACACAATACAGCTGGGAACCTGTCAAAAAAGGGACAACCTTTTAATATTAACACTGTTAACTTGAGCAGCTAACAAAATAAGAGCATCTACATGCATTTCTGAAATAAAAGCAATCTATAACTCTGATCATTACAGTTCTATATAATTGTAAACCCTCCACGTTTTCTTCCAAAATTGCCATTTTGAGGAGGGATTATTAGGGGAGAGCAACATTTTGAGCCAAAATTGGGGACAATTGAGAGGTTTGGATATTCCTAATTCTACAAAGTGATTTGCACGTACCTCTCAACCTCTTAATGCAGGAAATCTGGACAAGGCCAAATATATTGGGGGAACATACAAACACTACTAAAAATTGCTCTTGTATAAACTTAAGACAGTTGATAGAATAACAGGTCTTGCATTAGCATGCATTTTTCTGAAGGTTATGATGTCTGAAACTCAATGTCTGTCATTTAGTGACTTAATTCCTAAATGATTTGCTAGAAAACCACAAATTTTATGAGGAACAAACCAAAAATAAGAAGCAAATATCTATTCATTCTGCAAAAATATGGACAACTGAGAGGTATAGTTCAACCGGAGCTGTCTGAGTTTGCGACCCCCCCCCCTCACAAAATCATGGTCGAATGGAGCCTTCCCCATGCAGCCATTCCAATGTCCCATCCCTTGGTTATTTTGCCCCATTTACCATAAACACTGTAATGTGCATACTGCTTTACTTCTGCGATGATTTAAATTTCATTTGAAAGTTTTATTTTGCATTTTACAGCACAAACCCTAATAGATATCTGTTAAACAAAGCAATGCAGTCTCACAATGAAAATAGACTTAGCATTAAAACTTATCTGCCCTTGAAACTCACATGCATTGAAACAGCATTGAAACCCACATTCAAAGAAAATACATTTTGCCAGTGGCAGATAAAGATTAACTCTGGGCTGTTTTCAAAATCATAGGCCCCTTGAACATGAAACATACATATGCTCTTTGATACACCTTCCTGACTGTATTACATTATATTCCTTGTACAATACAGTACAGTTGTTAGAGGGCATTTTAAATGTATTGTTTTGAACATTTTTCCAGTAAACAATGAAACAAAATGCATGCACCAGTGACAAAACTGCCCAATTCAGAACATTTCCATCGTAAAAAGTCTACTCAACCTTCTATAGTCCACCAGTATCAGTAAATATGCACAATCTCTGAAGTAGTAAAATCCACATTAAAGAAATATGTAACTAATAAAGAGGTTGCTGCTAGCAAACAACTTTATATGTCATTGTTTCATCTACAAATAAACTGCCTGTTCCCCTTGAAGAATAAATTGCCTATGTTGCATGCATTAAAAAAATGATAAGCTAGTAATACCGCAATAGGGAATGGATAGCAAACTAACAGGTTCATAGTTACTAGGTATCTTTGCCAAAAAGGACTGCAGCATCCACCCCCTTTACAACACAGTACAGTATTAGCAATGCATCTAGCTACTGTGGGAGTAGAACCCACAGCCTTCTGCATCAAAAGCATGTACACTACTTGTTGTGCTATTAACAATGCACACAGGCGTAGCATAAGCAGCACTAAACTTTTGTTCCCCTGTAGCCCTCAGCTCCTTGTAAAATCTACTTGCCACTCAGCTGTATCTCTGAACTTTGCAGCACAAGAAATCTGGAAAAAGCCAACATTTATTGGTGGGGGGGACAAAAGGCCAAAAACCAGGGACACATTTTAAAAATTGCTTGTATAATGTTGGAAAGTTGCTAGAAAAAAATGCTGTGTTACCACCATACATTTCACTGCCACGTCTTGAAACCAGGGGACCCTGTGCAAAACAGTCAGAGAAACATACCACTATGTCAAATCAGCTGAAACAGAGGAAGACAAACTTAAATGGCTACCATTTAGTGAATTTAATTCTCACCATAGCTGTCATCCTCTTAGCAAAAAACACCTGAAAAAAGCCAATAATGTGGGAATACAGCTGCCAAACATATTCAGTGAATTCAGTTCTCACCATAGCTCTCAACCTTAGCACAAAATACCTGGACGAGACCAATAATGGGGGAATACAGTCCCAAAAATATGGGCAAATTTCAAATATCCATGTTATAAACTTAGACAATTGCTAGAATAAAAGGTTTTGTTTTATCGTGTACTTTCTGAAGAATATGAAGTCTGAAATTCAAATGCCTGTTATTTTTAAACATTTGTTAACCAGTAAACTAGTCTGACTTGGAACAAAACAAAGCCAATTTTCAGCAGGGCAGGGAGAAACACTCCAGACACATCTTTGTAAGGGATAGGAGGACATGCAGACTCCATACAGAAGGCACCCCAGCCAAGAATCAAACCAGAGTACCTATAGCTGTCAGGCAACAATGCCACCAGTGCACCACTGCATTACAAACATTTTCCCGGAAAAATGAAGATACAGAAACCACAGATTTTATGAGGAACAGAATAAATATGAGGCAAAAATCTGCAATTATTTTTTTTACAAATAGTGGTGGGTAGGGAATTCAGGTCTTTGCCACCTCTATCCAAGGTACAGGGTTCAAGACTGAGTATCTCTACACACCACTATGTTTTAACAGGGGCATTACACACACACACACACACACACACACACACACACAGCATTTTTGTTTTGTTTTTAAATTTTATGTTTCACGTTTTTTATTTCTAGATGGGAGGTGGGAGGGCTGCAGTACTGCAGTCCGATAGCATGAACTGCCCCTGATGGATCTTTATTGTCCCATTATGTCCATCTCAACAAAACTCCCACCATCCCCTCTTCAAAACTGGTCCTGGACAGACCTTGTACACCTAAACCCAAATTCATTCTCCACACCTCCTCAGTGCCATGGTATCTGATGGGGAAAACATGATCTGAGGAATAGTAGGAACACATAACATTATGAGGGAGGCACTTTATAGGTTCATAGGAGGTTACTAGAATAATGGCCCTTGGGTCTTTATAAGCCAAGACATGTTGTGCCCATGTTCCCTAATTGACCATGGTTAGATGGTTGTTATTTGGAAAGTGAGTCTATGATCAGCACTGTTGCTTTTGTGGTGGCACACAAATAAACTAGTCCTTGTGGGTTTTGTTTAAGCAGCTTTATTCTGTACAAAACATTACTATAGATGTTATTGACTATGACTAAGGAACATATACAAACTAACTGCTTCCATCACACATGCTCACTCACTGGCTGCTTCGACAAAATGGCTAGGCTCTGCATGCACCTGTCTGGAATTTATATGTGCATGCACAGTCTCGCATGCTTCCTTAAAGACATAGCACACACACACATTACTCTCTGATCTACATCCTTCCTCTTTGAGAACTAGATCATGCAATTTGTCATGAGGTTATTTAGCATGCAGAAATCACAGGTAATCTAAAGACATGCATTATACAATACTAAGTACACACACACTCCACATCGTCAGAGCTTACCAAATCGGATATCAGCTTGGCACAGGTGCCTGTAATCTGTCCTATTCGATCACAAGCTTTCGTTGTCTGAATTTGTACCATCTCTCTTTCCCTCAATGACAAAGTAATCTGTTCGATCTGTCGTAACTAGATTTCTGGATATTATGCTTCTTCAACAATTGAGCCTTGATGGTTTTATCGTTCTTCGACTTAGGCTGCAACGTCTTGATGGAATAGGTAGCATAGTTCTAATTTGTACGGAAAGTAGTCTTTGAGCAGATGAGTCAAGAATATCATCACAAACTATGTTTCTAAGATTAAGCAAATTCAAGAATACATTAGAATACTCGACAGGAGAGTGTGCCAAAAGGAAAACGCCAACACAAAGCAAAATACAAAGCACACCAAGCCAAAGACCCAGATGTAATGATGAACGGCCACACTATAAAGCCTGAAGAAAGCTGAATTTAATAATGTTGTCAATACAAATACGTTTTCATCCAAGCAAAAGACTTCATCAGACATTACACACAGTAATCCATTAATTTCCTTAAATACCATCCCCTAAACTCACAGCCAATCACATCTTTAATATCATTTATTAGTTAAAAGTAGTGAGTACTAACTGGAATAAATTTAGTAATCTTTCAGATTTGAGGAGTATTTTTGATAAACCCCTAAGATTTACTTATAGGAAAGGGAGAAACATCAAGGAAGTTTTGGAGAGTAAAAAGAAAAGAAAGGTTGCCAAGAGAGCAGGAACTTCCAAATGTGGGAGATGCTGCCAATGCTCCTATATCCTTCAAAGGCCATCATTATTTCTAAAAAGAAGGGAGATAGAAATAGAATCAAACACGTTTTGCAATTGTAAAAGTGTAAGGGTGGTATATATCGTTATGTGTGATACTTCCGAGGCTTTTTATGTTGGAAAAACCACTAGAAAGTTCAAAAGAAGTATATATGAGCATATAAATGATGCCAAAAATAAAGACAAAAACAATGCTTTGTTTAGACATAGTATTACTTGTGCTTCTGTTAAATTATTTTTTTTTTTCGTGATAGAAAAAGTAGAAGTGGATCCATGTGGGCCGCCATGGGAGACCACAATTGAATATCGTGAATTGTTTTGGCAACTCAAACTGGATGCTAACAATAACTTTGGATTAAATCCCTGGCCCCTGTCTTGAAACTCAGAGCAGCTAATTATAGTAATATTATAGCAGAATTTGGAGTAATTTTTATTTTGATCACTAGAGGGAGCAATTGATTCACTATTTCATTAAACAAGATATAGTTATTCCACGGTGGTGCAGCGGTAGCGTTGTTGCCTCACAGCAAGAGGCTCTCCCATTCGATTCTTGGCTTGGGTTCGGAGTGCCTTCTGTGTGGAGTCTGCATGTCCTCCCTACGGTTGAGTGGGCATTTGAAAGACATGAGTTGAATGGGCGTGCCTTCGTGGAAGGTTGGGTGTTGGGCTGGCAACTCAACACCATAAAAACCAACTGCCAATCATTAGCGGACCATAGTTCCACTGTGACGACCCCTAACCAGGAAAAGACAAACAACAAAACATTAAACAAGATATAGACACACTTTACATCATCATGTCTAAATTCAATAACCGCAATTTATAATTATATATGAATTATATGTATTTATTATTAATATGTGTTTTTAAGGAAGCTTTTAGCATTTATATGTTTGTAAGTTTTATGTAAAAATTTTTAACATGCTTACTACATGTTTTTTAGCTTTAATTATATTAAAGATGTGATTGGCTGTGAGTTTAGGGGATGGTATGTAAGGAAATTAATGGATTACTGTGTGTAATGTCTGATGAAGTCTTTTGCTTGGATGAAAACGTATTTGTATTGACAATGTTATTAAATTCAGCTTTCCTCTGGCTTTATAGTGTGGCCGTTCATCATTACAGCTGGGTCTTTGGCTTGGTGTGCTTTGTATTTTGTTTTGTGTTCAAGAATACATTGATATTGTCAAGCTTTGACTTTTCAAGTAATTGCTTTGCACTCTGTACTGCTCATTCATCTAGACCATTAGATTGAGGATATTCAGCACTACTAGTGACATGTACAAAGTCACATTCTCTCGCAAATTTCTGAAACAATTGGTTAGTAAATTGAGTACTATTGTCAGAATAAAGTTTGTGTGGACTACCATGAACTGAGAAATGACATTTCAACTTAGTGATAACATCTGTTGAGGTTATGTTTGATAGCAGATAAATCTCAAACCATTTCGAGTAAGAGTCTACCAAAACCAAGAAGTGTTGATTGTTCCACTCAAAGATATCAGTTGCTACAGTAGCCCAAGGAAGTTCAGGTACTAGATTTAGCTGAAGCAGTTCTCTTTGCAAATGCACTCTGGTACTATTACATACTGAACAAGAAGAAAGAACTCTACTGATGTCTTCTAATAATGAAGGCCAAAATACTAGTTCTCTTGCCCTTCTCTTAGCGGATAATAAACCTGGGTGACCATGATGCAAAATCTGAATATATTCTTGCTGTAAGGAAGCAGGAACAATAATTTTAGGACCTTTGAAAATAATGCCATCTTCCATCAACAATTCATTTCTGTAAGGAAAATACAATTACACCTAAGGTGATACGGTTTATATTCATATGGTCAAGCTCACATTACTTGACCATACATTTTACCAACTTTTCTCCATAAATCCCATAATGCCAAACAGTTGGAATGTCATAAAAACACTGGATTTGACATTTCTGACCATTCTACACCCTAAAACGAGTGCTAACATGGGTCAAAAAGGGGATGGGATTTTGCGATTTGCAACACTTGAAATCGCATTTTTGAGATGTTGCTGCAGTACTTTCAGCCATATCAGCTTGACCATCCGCCGGTCCATCATATGCATGTACACCGATGATACACTAGGTTGCTATGATGGCCAATGTAGTGATTAAACTATTGTGAAATTGGATCATTCGTAATGTGATCTCTCAACTCATCAAGTCTAATGGTGGAAAAATTATACACTGACATTACATCAAAGTCAAAATTTCAGCATCAAGCTGTTCTGTTGCATTTCTAGGCAATCTGGATAAAGTATCAGACAGATAGAGCAATTTACCTTTAGTGCAGACCATTTTGAAATTGTACTTTTGCAACTTGAGCATTGTCCTTTGTAATTTTGCTGGAGCAGAATGCATAGACTTCTTTAGAATGGTAACTAGAAGCTGATGATCAGTTTCAATCTGGATAGCTCTACCATAAATATAATTATGAAACTTGGAACATGCAAAAACTATTGCCAAAAGCTCTTTCTCAATTTGAGTATAATGCATCTCAGTATGAGTAAGTGTCCTAGATGTATAGGCTACTGGTCTGTCCTCTTGAAGAATAACTCCACCAAGATCAAAATTTGAAGCATCACAGGAAAGAACAACTGGTTTATTCACATCATAGTATCTTAACGTAGGCGGGGTGGCAATTTTCTGCTTAAGGTCATAAAATGCCCCCTGATGATGTTCCAGCCATGACCATACAACATTTTTGCATGTTAGCTGTCTCAAAGGTGCTGACAACTCACTGAAGTCTGGTATAAACCTGCCTAAATAGTTGACCATGGCAGAAAATGCTGCAAACTTTGCACATTATCCAGTGCTGACATCACTAAAACAGCTGTTTGTTTGGTTAGGTCAGGTCTTAAGCCTGTACTTGTAAACAAATTTCCTACAGAGGTCACTTCTGGAAGGCTGAATTTGCACTTCAGAGGACTGAGCTTCAAGTTTACTTCATGTGCTCTGTCTAGGACTTTCATGAGGCTTTAGTCACGCTCTGCTTCGCCATTGCCTCCAACTAACAGGTCATGTACTATTATGGCACAAGGATAACCGGAAATAATTTGTTCCATTGCACGCTAAAAGACTTCACTTGCAGAACTTATTCCAAATTGCATGTTTAGGAATCTGTATCTGCCAAATAGAGTACCAAAAGTAGTTAGAAATGAGGATTTACGATCAAGCATCACTTGCCAAAATGAACTCTTTGCATCCAAAACAGAAAATACAGTGGCATTCTGTATTGGAGCTGCAACTTCCTCAATTGTGCACATTGGATGACATGGCCTTTTTAATGCTTTGTTGAAATCTCTAGGATTGATGCATATTCTGATTTTGTCTGAGCCTTTCTTATGCGGGGATACTATGGACGGCACCCATTCAGTTGGTTTTGTGACTGGACAAATCACACCTTGCTGCACTATCTTATCCAGCTGAGCTTTGACTTTATTTTACATTATTACTGGGACTCTTCTTGCTGGTCTAACTACTGGAGTGGCCTTGGGATCTAACTTCATAGACTATACAACTGGAAGTTTGCCCAATTTGTCATCGAAAACATCAGCATACTCTTAAGAAAATGGCTTTGGAAAAACTTGAACTTGGAACCGCACTCACATGATGAACTTTAGCAAACGAAAGCAGATTCATTCTCAAACTGTTTTTGAGGCATAGTAAAAATTGCACTGGTCTTCGGACTACATAGAATAACAAGTTTCAACAGTTCTCAGCCAAATAACATGAAAGTATTACTGAACCTTCGGTTTGAATTTCTTCACCTCCATACACAACAAGTCTCGCACTGCTGGTCACACTGAGTTGTTCATTAGTTTCACTTTTGCAAATGAGTCTGCTGATATGACATTACACTTTGAGCCATTGTCTACTTTCAGCTCTGTGGATTTTACATTGATCCAAACTATACAAAACACTTCACCCCTTGCCAATAAGTTTACTGTATCAACTCTTTCTCCAAGTACTGATACACTATCTACTTAAAAAAGCTAACTGTTTTGGCTCTGCTTGATCAACTTGCTTTTTTGTGTGACCTTTCTTTACAATTGAGTGAGGCTTACTTGATTTGCAAAACTTTTGGAAATGGTTCCATTTTTTATACCTGTGGCATTGCTGACCATATGCTAAACACTTTCTTTTAGACTCATGATTCACACCACAACAGTTAACAATAAAGTTAGACTTGGGTTTTGCTGACTTATGTTTGTGTTGTACTGAGCTGGTGGTGGAGCTTGCACTTTTTCCTGGAACTCTCTGGAAAGCTTTTTCCTTCTTTGAAAACCTTGTGGCTGCTCAATGTTTAGGCCTGTTTCCATTTGCCACGTGTTGCATACTATCTACGTTCACTCTGGAGCTTCATGAAACAATGCTCTTGTCACTTGCAAGCATATTTGTATATCTTTCTGTCACCTCATGGATCTGACAAATCTCTCTTGCTTTGCTTAATGTCAAATCATTATCACAAAGTAAAATCATTCTCACTGCAGTACTGTTAATGCCACATACAAGTCTGTCCTTTATCAGCTCATCTTTCAAATCACCAAACCAACATGTTTTAGTGTTGTTTCTCAAGTCAGTTATATATGCTGCAAATGTTTCCCCTGGTTTCTGATATTTTGTGTAAAACAAATGCCTCTGTAATGTAATATTCATCTGGGGGTTGCACATTCCTCTGAACTTGTGCTTCAAACACTTGCGGTCTTCCCTTGATTCAGCTTACACAACAATATGGTGGTCTGCACCTTCTCCTTCATACACTGCTGGTGCACATACACATGAATGTTCCCTTTCTATGGCCTCCGATCCTGCTACATTTAGCAAAATAAATGCTTTAGCACATGTCTCTTTATCTACATAAGCAACTTGTATGAAAATATCATAGTCTTGCTCAAATATTCTCCAGTTCTCTACAATATTCTGATCAAACACAAGTGTTTGAGGTTTTCGAAATCCGTCTGCCATAATAACACATACCAGTGAAGGATCTTGTAAATATGCACAAATACACACACACACACACACACACACACACACACACACACACACACACACACACACATACTCACACGTGCATTAGTGATTGGCATAAACACAACTTCTTCAACGCTTTTGTGTTCTGTACTTATACTTTCTCTCTTTGAGTTTTTGGAATTGTGTGAATGAACAACCTTGTAGTATTTTCAAATGACTGGACTTTGAGAAATAGTTTTTTAGAATTCTTGATACTTTAGTGTGCTTTGCGAAATAGTTTTTTTAGAATTCTCGATACTTTACTGTGCTTTGCGAAATAGCTTTTACGGGCTATCAATGCTTTAAGAAGCTTTGTGGAATTGCTTTTTGAACTTTTCAATGCTTTATGGAACTTTGCAGAATAATCTCTCGGGCTTTGCTTTATAAAATCTTCAATTGGTAAAGTCAGATATGCTAAAGTCATTTATTTTTAAAATTGGTAAAGGCAAAAATGCTAAAATCATTTATCATCACTTGCTATTCTTGCAGAATTGGTAAAGGCAGAAATGCTAAAGTAATCACTTGGACCTTTAAGACAAAGGCAGGAATGCTAAAGTCATGCACCACCACTTGTCAAAGTCATCACTTTAAAAAACATTCGAGAACTTTACTATGCAATTGAACAATTCATGAGCACTGTAATACTCTTGTAATCATTTGCAAGAAACACCTTTTATCAATTCAAGAAATATATCAAGCAACTGTACAATGTAAATAAATTGAACTTCTGTTGCCCAAATTCAATATCTTTTGAAGTGTTTGCACTTTATAAATGACTACATGCAATACATTGAAATGTTCCCAAAATGGCGGCACCTTGCTAGGCAACTCTTTACAGTATAAGAAGTACTCTATAATGGAGGCACTTTGCGAATAGACACACCCAGCACAAGAACTTTTCTTCAAATAACCATGCTTTGACTGGATTACAAGAAATAGTTGCACTCTGCACACAGTGAACTCTTTGAAATACATGCACAGTAATAAGCACACACTGTAAGCACTTTTACACACTCTGAGATACTTTGAATAACTTTAATTACATCCCTGATACAATATGAAGTCATAGTTATGCCCAAATACAGCACTTTGCCCAAACATTGGCAGTCACCTTGCTTTATATTTGCTTACTCTGCTCTTTTTCCTTTCTTATAATATTCTTTTTGCTCATTTATGCCCTTTTTTATGCCCAACATACTTTATTTTTACTTGTTATACTCTAAACATGCCCAGTTCTGTCTTAAACACACTCGTTCTGCCTTAAATATGCTTGGTTTGCCTTAATATGCTCGTTTTACCTTACACATTACTTGTTTTGCCTTAAGCATGCTCATTTTGTCTTTAAAGTCAATCATCTTGTCAAATACTTTTATCTTAAACATTTTCTTTAGCTAAAAAATCTTTTTGTGCCTTCTGCTTGACTGATAATGTAGTTTGTGCCTTCTTTGTAATGCCCTTTCTTGCCTCTTTGCATCGAGTAAATAATTTGCATTATTTTTCATTACCTTTGACTCTGTCTGATTTTGTTTGTACTGCTTTCTGTCTGTTTTACCTTCACTGTTATCTTTACATCTCATGGCTCCAAATGTTCTTCTCTTTTCCATCCCAGTTCTGACACCATGTTGCTTTTGTGTTGGTACACGAATAAACAAGTCTTCATGGCTTCTGTTTAAGCTGCTTTATTCTATGCAAACACATTACTATAGAGGTTATTGACTATGACTAAGGAACTTATATACAAACTAACTGCTGGGATCATACATGCTCACTCACTGGCTTTTTCTACAAAATGGCACTACGGATTGCACTTGTCTGGAATTTATACATGCATGCACAACCTCGCATGCTTTTTAAAGAAACAGCACACACACGTCACGCTCTGATCTACAAACACCAACTGCCCCTGTCCATGAGGGACATAGGTGCCACCTTTGGTGTGAATTTACAGTCTTCCATCCAATTGTTTAGGTTGTGCTTGAATAGCTTTATTGAGGAGATCAGTTTCACATGAATTGGGAGTTTATTCCAGAGAAGTGGCAATATCCAGGAGATATATCTGTCTTTCCAGCATGTTCTGTTAATGTCACAGGCTAGGTTGGGATCCCTGGAGCAAGTGACTCTTGTCCCATTTGATTTGCGGATGTGCAACATTTCCATTAGGGCAGGGTCAGTAACTGCTCTTTGGGCCAGACACAAGTCGCCTCTCAGCAGCCTGTAGGATACAAAGTACAGTGACAAGGCTTTCAGTCTTTCCATGTAGGTTATGTTTTGGAGGCCCTGAACTTTCTTCATGACAAACCTCTGTGGTCTCTCTAGCTGCTCCAGGTGTTTGGTGAGATACATGCAAAGGGGAGCATTGTACTCTATTAGTGGTCTGATGAGGGTAGAGTACAAAGCAGTTATAAGATCCTTTGTCTTGGATGCAATGCCCTTACGTTTGAGATGTGCAACATAGAAGGCTTTCTTTACCACTGTGGACACATGGTGATTGAAGTTTAGATTGCTATCAACCTGTGTTCGCAAATCTCACACCACTGGGTTTGAGTTTAAGGGGGTGCTGTCAATATTGTAATTTGCAGGTACTTCCTATTTGACAAAGAGGATAATAATACACTTTTTTTGCATTTAGTTTTAGTCTGTGGCTTTGCCACCAATCATTTGTCTGTATTATACCCTTTTGTAATACATTTGGGGATGCAATGATTGCACCCAGTTTGTAATCATCAGCAAACTTGATAAGTCAAAGGCCATCTACATTCACCTGGACCTCCAAGAAATAGAATCCAAACAGTAGAGGGCCAAGTGCAGATCCTTGTGGTACACCATGGTAACTGGTTTACTGGTAGAGGTGTAAACCCCAACTTTGACAGTATGTGTTCTGTAGGTGAGTCAGGTGGCTACCCATCCAGTGACATAGGGGTTAATCGCCAGCTGGGAGAGTTTCTCAATGATATCTAAGTGGGGGGTTGTGTCCAAAGCCTTGGATAAGTCAAGTTATGCAATATTTACTGTTTTGTCTTCCTCCAAGATTTGGTGACATTCTCAAATAATTCCACCAGGTTCAATAAACATGATTTACCCTTAATGAGGCCAAACTGGGTCAGGTTAAGAGTTTGAAGGTCACCTATGTCCCCGTTGATAAGGTTTATGATAATTCTTTCCATGGTCTTGCAGATAATGCTGGTTAGAGTTACTGGTCTATAGTTTCCAGGAATGGTTGATGCCCCCCCCCCCCTTTTGTGCAGGAGGATTACTGTTGTTGTTCTCCACTCTACTGGAACAAAACCAGTGCTCAGGGTGAGGTTAAATAGATTGCCAAGTGATTCCCCTAGGTCTTGTTTTAGATTGTTTAATAAGCAGCCTGGGATGTTATCTGGTCCCATAGAGGCCATGTTTTTGGCCTTGGAGAGCTTGGATATGACCTGCTATTTGGAGATACTAGGTAGAGCACCGGTGTCAGGTATGTTTTGGGTATGGCTGGTGGGGAAAGGGGGCTGAAGTTTGCATCAAACCTGTCAGCTAGCAGGTTGTCAATTTCTTCAGGTTTAGTATGAGAGGTACTATCCATTATAAATGCAGCATATTTCTGACACAGCTAAAGAACACCTTATGATCATCCTTAGTAAGGAATGCTAATTTAGCTTCATACCTAGCTTTAGAGGACTTTACAAGATATCTGCTTTGCTTGTTCAAGATGTGGATGGTATTCTTCTTCTTCTGCTGAGTAACTTCTCTCTTGTTCTTAGACATCAGTTTATGTCTTTTGTTATATAACCTGTTTATACTTGAGGTCCACATGGGTGGCCTGTTTGTACCGAAGGACCTGGTTTTGATCTGGTCAGGTACTGCTGAATCTATGGAATTGTTTAGTCATTATACAGGACATTTGTGTACTCCTCTGCATTGGAGTCATTGTTGGCTGTTTGAAACTTTTAACATAATCGCCTAGTAGGTTGTAGTTTGCTCTGGAGATATTTTTCAGTTTTTTTGCTCCTGTGGGGGTGTCAGGTCTGATTGTTACTTCAGACAAGAGAGATTTATGGTCCAACCTTACCAGAAAGGGCAATGCACAGTGGGTAGTGCAGTGACCTCCTTTTTTGCTGAGTACTAAGTCTAGGACATTTGAGGTCCTTGTGGGGTGCTGACTAGCTGTTCCAGGGTATTTGTATTGACAAAGTCCAGGAACCTGAGGACTATCATGTTTGTGC
This sequence comes from Protopterus annectens, assembly GCF_019279795.1. Lineage (NCBI taxonomy): Eukaryota > Metazoa > Chordata > Ceratodontiformes > Protopteridae > Protopterus > Protopterus annectens. The sequence continues at coordinate 1,448,835,749 of NC_056726.1, forward strand.
TTGTGTACATAGCTAATTAATGGCAGGATAGTTGAAATCACCCAAGACCAAAGTGTTTCGCTGTGTAGTGAGTGACTGTAGTAAGTCCAAGTAGGCAGTGTGCTTCTCTTGTTTCATGTTGGTGGACCTGTAGCTAGCAGTGATGTAGTAAGGTGCTTTACTTATAGTTTGTTGGACCTCGAGTAGCTCAAGAGAGTCATACTGTTTAACCATTCTTGAGGTGTATTTGGCTTTAATGAAGATGGATACACCGCCACCTTTGGTTCTTTCATACAGGTTTTGGGGTCTGAACATGTGGAAGCCATTTTAGCCTTTCACAGCTGGGGTGCTGTCTCCAGTCTTGAACCATGTCATAGTGACTGCACAGACATCAGTATCTTCCAAGGTAAGGAGTGCTTCTATGGAGGGTTGCTTCCTGTTTAGCCTCCTAGCATTAAGCAGCATAACCTTGAGTTTGTTTCGAGTACATTTTTTTTATGTTGGAAATGTTGTTGTTTTGATACTGCCTAAAAAAGGCACTATGGGGAAGGCAATTGCCTTTGCCAGTATCTGAAAGCCTAGAATAGACAGGTGAAGGTCATCTCTGGCAAAGCAGCGTGGATTGCCAACCATGTCTTCCCAAGCTGACAGATACTGGATCCCCCTGAACTGACACCAGAGGCTAAGCCAATTGTTGAAGTCAATCATTTTTTTGGCTATATTGTGGAATCATCCTGGGTGAAGGTAGAATGCTGCTTAAGGCTAGGGACATACTTGCCTGGGACACATAATCTGAGAGTTCAGTCATGTCTCTCATTCATATAGTTAAAAGCAATGGAGATGCATCTATGTACAAAAGTTTCCAGCTCAAACCTGCCATGTGGGTAGAAAACCCAACAGTTGAGACAGATGAAGAAGGGCAATAAGTATCTATCATTATGGTAACTGTCTAACTTTTACTTTTCTTTATCTGTTTAAAGGAAATATCTGCCTCCACTGTACATTTTACTTTGAGGGGCAATTTCCCCTTGGTTGGGTCTGTAGAGAAAAGTTTATCTTTACAAAATGGGGCACAAATTTCTAATAATACCCTGTTAACCCCCAAAGCATTTTCATATTTTTCTTGGTGTCTGAAACAGGCCAGTTTGTCAATGATTATGTCTTTCCATTTGGTGAATTATCAGTTCATTCCATACAACTACCTGAGGTGTTTAACCTCCTTAAAAAGATACATTCACAGGTTATGTTCCTTGCTTCAGGGAGTCTGGTGTATCTTATCTTGATGTGAGTCCTAGTCCTCAGAGTTCATGATAACATCATCTAGGTTAACAGCAGCATAATCGGTGTAGGGTCTCAAGAGACTGTCGATTGATCTTTGGAGTGCTGCAAAGGAACTATGTAGTCCAAAAGGAAAGATTTTCTACTGTAATAATCCCTGTGTTAAGAGGATAGTGTTATGTTTAACCTCAGTTGTTACAGAGATTTGCCAGTAACCTTAAATCAGCTCTAATGCCGTTAAGAATATTGCCATCCACAACCATTCTATTAGTTTATCAACTATATGCATGTAGTTAACAGTCACGTTTTGCAATGATATTCACCTTCCTAAAATCATTACAGAATCTAATTATTTCTTCAAGTTGTGGAAGCAATATTAAAGGGCTCTTCTACTCACTTTTGGACTCTTTAGTTAATATGACCTGAAATATTTTCTTACTTTTTCCATATTATACTGCCTGAGTTTGTGGCTCTGGAATCTGGTAAGGTTTTAAGTTAACCGTCTCTCCTTTGTTAGTCTCAGTATGTTGCTACATTACATTTGTTTCACCAGGCAGTTCTGAAAACACTTCCTTGTTCCTTAATATAAATTGTTTTATTTCTTATTTTTGTGAATTTGATAGTGTGTCATCTGTCGGAGTCATGGGCTTAAATGTCAGTTTTCTTTCTTTACCAGATTCACTAAGCTCTAATGCTAAACCAACTACTGAGGTTTACACTTCTTTTTGTGGTTTCATTTCACTGATATGGCATATCTGTTCATAGGTTCATAGGTGTGTACTAGGCTAATGGCCCTGGAGCCTTTACAAGCCTAGCCCATAGAAGTGCCCCGGCATTGTGCCACCCAACGTTAGTTCCCTGTGTCTCTATCAAGTAGAGCCACTGGATTGTTCTTTTCTATTAGCAGTAGTAAAATAAACACCTGGTCTCCAGTTTAAATTCTCTGGTACTTACCTTCTTGTTATACATTATTTATTTATTGACCGGATTAGTCCCACTAGGCTAGTAGCCTGTTTTCAGGGAAGACACAAGATGCTTGCTATTCATACTACTAGGGGAAATTTTGGTCAGGTCAGTGGGGAGCTTGCCCTATTATTTTCGATAGGTGCTGTTTGATCTTTTACATCCACCTGAGCTATCGCCAACTGAAGTGGGTGGGGCCTTGGGTTTAAGATATCATCCAAAGGAAGGCACACTCAGGAAGGCAGCACCTTGTTATTCTGCACTGCAGTGACAGTAATCCATTTACCTGCTGTAGGGAATAGAACCCACAGCCTTATTCACCAGGAGGAGAGCAGCTGCAGTTGCCTGTGATTGGATGGGTACCTGGGGGGGTGGCTGCTACAGATCCCCACTAACTGCAAATGAAGAGTTCCTGTCCACTGTCAGGGATCCAGACAGCTCCATGGAAAGTGTAGATCAACATATTATTGATATTGGTGCTACTGTTTCAGGGAGAACAAGTATGTCCCAGTATAAGCTTCCAGGAAGGCTTATATATCTCAATTGTTAAATACTATTGTATAGTGTAGTATTTACAGCGATGCATAAGTTTTGTTTAGCAATAAATTCATGGGGTGAGAGCTGGAGACTGATACAGTTATTAACACATTCTGATTGATTACACATGGGCTTAGGTTGGACTCTTCATCAAAGCTATTGTTAAATGTATATTTAATGGACATATAAAGGCAAAAAGGTTTTAACCCCCTGTGTTACTGTTAATTGTGATGATGTTGCTTACCTTTTGCTTAACTTCTTCCAGGACCATCTGGCTTACCATGGCGTACCATCATCTGCTTATGGTAATCCAAATATTTTTTGTCAATAGAGATCAGCAGTTCAAAGAAATATATATTTTAGCCATATGTGTGATGTGGGTGTCAGGGCAGTTGTGTGTATTGCTGTACATTCTGCAGTAGTGGCACCACTGTTTGTTTGTTAGCATACATTTGGCTATATTAGTGTAGCTTTTAATTTCTTTCCTGTGTCTGTTGCTTATTATCACTGGTGATCCTGACAGTGTAAGTATAAGACTCTTACCAGTATGGCAGAGTATCGGCAGACTCTGATGATGATGGTGGCCAAACAGAGGCATAGCTGGGGGGTGCAGAGGTTGAATCTGACCCTGAGGTTGACATTCAGCCATCCTCTGTAATTCCATTGGACACAGCCAGAAGGCCTATGCCAACCCATTCCAGAGAGCCATCAGATATTACATAAGGTGGAGGGTGAGACATTCGACCAGGGACGTGTGGTTACTGTGGCTTCAGTGCTTGTTGACTCTGGCCACAGCCAAAGTGCGGGTGGGGTGCCACCCAGGATGGTTGTTAGGGGTGCTCGGAGGAGGCCTGCTCTCCATCCTCTGCATGATTCAGGTGTATCTTTGCTGTGCCACTTAAAATAGGTTTAGGTCATGGAGTCACAGGCGCATTCCTATAGGTCCTCCAGAGAAATGCTTAGGGTTGTAGATGTGGCATAGGCTGACATGTGTGACTGCTTCCACCGTGTTGCCAATTCAATGGATGAGTGAAATGACACATTGGAATGTGCTGTGATAGAACATCTGCTGGGAGGGGGACAGCATCCTCATGGGTGCAGATCAGCCATATCTTCTGCTGTTAGTTGATGTGGTAGTCCTTGATCACACTCCCATAGTGGCACTACTTCCACTGTTCCATCAGTGGTTGAGGTGTCCACACCCAGAAGTGGCAGGCCATGGGGTCATGGTCCTGGGTGTCCTCATGCAGGGAATTCATCCAGCAGGCATCATTCATGTTCCTGTAACAGCAGTGCATCTGACCATATGCACGGACATGCCAGTGCAACTCCTAGCAGAGCCAGTTCTCATGGTCGGGTATGACAATGATGAACTGCCATCTGTACCATGCACAGCTCGCACCTGTCCAATATACCAAGATGTAGAGCCAGCACAGAGCTTGGCTGTGTTCATGCAGACACTCAAACACAAATTTCACCTGGAGAACCCAGCTTAAAGCTCATTTTGTCTCACTGACAATGTGTTACTTTATCCAAATGTTTGCCTGCTTCTCTGTTTTACTCACACCTCACACACAGTGACAGACCTTTTGTTTCAGCTTAGGCTTTCTGCCCCCCCCCCCCCGAACAACACCCTTTGTAAGTGATGATAACTGTGCCATGTCCTTGTTTTCTATATTTTCAATTCAGGGGATACATAATATGTGTGTCTGATGCTCAAGGTGCATAGATTGTGATGTTGTTTTGCTAACTGTAAGTATGACATATTTTGGTCATAGAAAGTTAGTTAATAGAGTCAAACTATTTTTGCATCAATATTTTTAATAATCTTCTGAGGGTTGTGAAGTCTGAAACTGAAATGTGTCTCATTACTTTCTAACTTCTCTCTTTAATGATTTTCCAGTACAAAAGTATGATGCCAAAGTGAGGACATAGGTTCATAGGTTCATAGGTTCATAGGTTTATACTAGGCTAGTGATTTGATTTTTGAGGTGGAGCATGTCCATTACTCCAGGGTTGGACATGGCCTTTGTATAGGCACATGTCACCTCCTGAGCAGACGGTATCGCGACTGAATAGAGCTGGAGTCTTCTCAATCTGGGCAGCATGTTTGGATTTTGGAGTCCCTTTTATCCTTTGGTGAGGAACTTTGGGGTCTCTCCTCCAATTGCAGATGTCGGGTGAGATACATCCCATGGGGGCGGCAGCTACTCGATCATTGGTCTGAGTGAAGAGTATCAAACAAACAGCAAGCATATAAACAAAGCTAGATTCAGTAGGCCTGGATCTAGTCTATGCTAGAGCAAACAAGTGACCATTAGTAGTTTGAGAGGTATGACTATGTGAATGTTTGATGCCTGAGGCCTACTTCTTGCTAGAGGACACATGTAGTCACATAAGCCTCTGCAGTCACATGTTAAAGTCATTTCTGTACAAATCACCCACCTTTTACTTGCTTACATTATCAAGTAATATGCAAGGATATGCCAGTCATTCATATTATTACAAAATACACTGCAGGTTCAGCACTTACCTTGTAAATTCAGCAGTTGCAACAGTTTTAGCTCAGGGCTGACTCTGTTTGATGCTAGCAGTACACAGCCATTATGTAGGTAGGTAAAGGTTGTCAGTATTGCCTCACATCAATGTTATTATATGTATCTACATAGGATGAAAGTTTTAGCCCCTCATGTGGTGAGTGAGTGTGTTATACGTTGCTTCTTAGCCAATGCAAGGGCATATTGACCATGCCTATGTCTACCTACACCCACAGTAGCTGTTGGTTCCCTTTCTGACTCCTCCCCTGTGGGTGGCAGTGGTGACCTTGCCATTGGTTGTGGGATGTGTGCCCCTTCCCTTTGTTGATCCTGCGGAAGCTGCTTTCTCAGTATGATGTTGTGTAGCATGGCACAGACAGTGAATATTTCAGTACATGTATGTGGATTGTACTGCAGGGCTCCCCAGATGTATCTAAGCACTAGAACCATGACTTCATTAGCTCAGATGCACAATCTGTTATATTTCTGGTTTCAGCATGTGGCTCATTATGGTGTCCTTCAGCAGGTGTATGCGCATTTCTGATGGGCATCATCAATCATGATTCCAGTGCATAACCAGCATTCCCCAGTAAATGACCAAGTGAGATATCTCCCCTAGTGAACATCTGATACAACTGGTACGTGTGCCAGTTTTGTGAGTTGGGGTAACTGCCTGTTCAAGATGATTCCCTTGCATTATATATTACTTGGGAGTTAATGGAGTGGAAGTCCTTTCTATTTATGTAGAGCCTTCCCTGTTCCCCAAGTGGTACCTTAATTTCTATATGTGTACAATCTATGGCACCCAGTATTTCAGGGTAATGTGCTAGAGGGTAGAACTCCCACATAGTTGAAGCCCTGTCCTCAGGAGTATGGGGAAAATATATGTGGCTACTGGCATGTCGGAGCATAACATTCAGGAACTGATGGAGGATCCTGGATGTTGATGCCTGTGACACCCCCAGCATGCCCCCTGTTGGTCTCTGAAAGGTTTGTGTAGCTAAAATTCTAAGTGCTACACATACGTTGGTCTCCAATGGTATGGGTTCCACTTGGTTTGCCCTGGCTTTGAGTTGAGGACGACAGAGGTTGCAGAGTTCCTGTAGTGTGTCTCTATCCACCCTGCATTGCTCTACAATTTCCACCTCATGCAGATTGTGATAAGTTAAACAGGGTCTGAAAACTTTTCTCCTTCTTGGCTGTGGTGTATTAGCAGCAGCAATAGCATAGACTTCAGCCTGTTGCACATACACATGAATTAAAGCAACTGCAGCTCCTAACATTGTTTCTGTGTAGACTCCTTTCCATGGCTGTATTTCAGTAGGTTTAGAAATTTGCTGGGAAAACCAGCACTGAGTCTACATGGTTGTTTTATAGCTTGCTGAACAGCTCCTCCATCTTGGATTGGTCGACTAGCATACATTTTAGCTGCTTATGCTGTAATTGGCATGCTACTGCGTTTATCCTGTTTGAGGGGCTCTGCACGGTGTGTAGAGCTACTTACTGAATGAAAAAAAGTGCTCTACCATGCTGTGCACATGGTCTTAGTGGACTATGTAGGGTTTATTGAGTCTGCCTGTGTAAGTATTCAAGCACGGAACTGAAAACTGCTTTTTCGGCTTCTTTGAGTGTCGGTACAGATTAAAGTGTGTATTCCTAGTCACAGCAAGCAATGTAGAATTAGCAGTCATCTCTTGCATTTCTCAAGATTTTCACCTGTAGGATTTTGTTTTGACACTGAATTCAGAATGCATGTATAGCTGACCTCATAGACCTCCAAATCATTTTTTTTTCTTATTGCAGACAGACTTAAAGCTTCAAATCTTCTGCAATTTGCCATGCGAGATGCTAATTCTAATGAAAACCATGACTGTGAAAATGCTTTTTAAAATATAGTTTGCTAAATATTGAGTATCTGCACTGGTAGGAATACTTAACAGATTCCACAACATTTAAACCTTGTTTGTCTACCTTTATTCCAATAGTAACATTATTGGTTATTATCGACCAAAGTTTTGTAATTCCGCATGTGAAAAAATGCATTACTGCTTAAATAAGCCTTTGATGAGAGCAGGTTTACTTTAAGACCTTCTAATTAAATTCTAGACACCACGACATAAACAAGCTGTTATAATGAAATTCAGAATTGTACAGTCTATCTGAACTGCAACATCCTGCCTTATGTTAAATGTAGCTATTTCCCACTGTGAAAAACTGAATGACTGTTTTATAACAAAATGTCTTGTTGCTTTGCCATACTGTTCAAGACAGAATATCTGTCAAACTTCAGTATTTCATTACCCTATGTATTACAGTCTCACCAGTGGTAGTTTTGAAGAGCTAAATAAAACACATGCTGTGTCACACCAGAAGCAATTACCATCTCAGTGTCTGAATGGCATCTTCTGTCACTGCAGGAGCAGTTACCATCTCAGTGTCTGAATCCTATGCTGTGTCACCCCAATAGCAATTATCATCTCATTGTTTGAACCCAATGCTGTGTCACTCCAGTAGCAATTACCATCTCATTGTTTGAACCCTATGCCGTTTCACTCTAGTAGCAATTAACCATGTCAGTGTCTAAACGACATACTCTACCACTACAGATGCTGGGACCATTGAAGAGTACTTCCTTATTTAAAGATTTTGGGGTCTACATCAACTCAAAATTAGGTTTTTAAAGCAGTGCTTCAGTGGACATATCTAAAGCCCTAAAAGTATGTGGCTAGATTAAGTTTTCAAACTAGCTGTTCTGCTTTACTTAAAAAAAAATGTCTGTAACTTATGTTAGGACAGTTACTGATTAAATGTTATGTTTTACTCCTATTCTAAGGGTGATTTAATTTTCCAAAAGGGAGTAAAAAGAATGTAGCCACTCTGGTGCTTTAAAGGGATAAAGCCCTAATACACCCCAGCCAAACAGGATTCATTTAATGGCTTAGGTGACAGATGAAGTGACAGAAAGGGATAAGCATGCCTGTCCTGGGAGGGTGCTAATCAGTGACTGTCCCTAAGGTGAGGGATGGTCCATAGAGAGGAGTTTCCCCGGGACATACTCAATTAGTGTAGTGGCAGGGAAAGTGAGTAGGGGATATAAAAAAAGAAAAAAAAAACAGACTGAAGCACATGACTGAGTCCCAAGGATACTCTTGGAATGTACGAGCCTGAGCAAATAGCAGAATAGTCCTGGTAGACCCAGCATGGACGTGGGGCATTTGGGGGCTGGGCCAGTACTATGAAGTCTGCAGGGACTAAATGGAAAAAGGGAGCACAAAGAAAATTTATTAGTTACCAATGTGATGGTCATTATCTTAAAACGTGTGATTTATTTTCCATTCACTACCACTTTATGAGAGACAGGTTATATTTAGGGGTTAAGACATTACACAGGAAAGACTTAAAAATCTTGCTAGGTTTGGAGTTAACTCTTTCTGAAAGATCCTTATGACATAGCAATCTTTGTTACCATCATAGTTCTTGTAGAATTATAAGACATATCAAATGTATTATTTACTTATTTATTTATTTATTTATTTATTTATTGACATTTGTTGACCGGGAAAGTCCACTGGGTCAGGAACCCATTTTCAGTGGAGGCCCGGTGAGAAAAGCTCCATTACTAAAAGATATACATAGTTAAAGGCATTAAACTATGTTAGCAAAGCAAATTACATAGGTTAAGTAGTATAACAAGTGTTAATAAAACGTATAGAGTTACTATATACATATGCAAATGCCAACAATTGACAGAGTTGTTATATACATAAAATACATATACTAGGCACAAAGTGCCAAAAATTGTCATATGATTTATCAAGGTATATTCAAAAGAACTTCTGAATAGATAATGTAGATAGGAACAGTTGAATTGTAAAGGTTTGAGAGAAGGAGGAGGGAGGTAGTAATGCAACAGTAAACAAGAGAAGAAAAGTAAGGGAATATTAAAGCATTTAGGTATTAGACATAAAAGTAAGAGAAGGTAAAATATAAAATTGTAATGTGGTGTGGAAAAAAAGATATATTAGCATAGTGGCTAAAAAGTGAAAAGAAAAAGAAAGGAACTATGTAACCTACTGATGGGGGTGGTAAGAAGACAGAGAAAAAGAAAATAAGGGGATAGGAAGAAAAAATAAACATAAGTATATGATAAATTATGGTAGCCTATAATGTTGCCACAGGAACAGATCTAATTGTTCAGGAAGTATTTCCTCAAAGATAGTCTGAATGCTTCATTTCTTCGTTTCAGATAATTTCTTCCAACACTGTGAAGTAATGAAATGAGCTCATATAAGTAACTCCAAGATGCCACTACATTCTTGGGCTGGCCATTTGGAATCCTCCGCAAATATGAAGTCTGTGCTCTAGCACACCCGCTGGCCTGAACACAGGTATATCCTGTGCTATGAACTATCAACTACCTCAGTGCCTGAACCACATGCTTGTCACACCAAGATCAGTCAGCATCTCAGTGTCAAAACCACATGATGTGACAATCCAGGTTCAGTCACCATCTCGGTGTCTCAACCACATGCTGTGTTACTCCAGGATCAGTCACCATCTCAGTGATTTAACCACATGATGTGTCACTCAAGGATCATTCACCATCTCAGTGTCTGAACCATTTGCTGTGTCACTCCAGGAACAGTCACAATCTCAGCGTCTGAACAACATTTTGTGTAACATCAGGGACATTCATTATCTTAGTGTCTCAACCACATACTGTGTCACTCCAGGATCAGTCACTATCTCAGTGTCTCAACAACTTCCTGTGTCACTCCAGGTTCAGTCACCATCTCGGTGTCTAGATCACATGCTTTGTCACTCCAGATTCAGTCACCATCTCAGTGCCTAAACCACATGGTGTGTCACTCGAGGGTCAGTCAACATCTCAGTGTCTAAACCACATGCTGTGTCACTCCAGGTTCTGTCACCATCTCATCTGAACCACATTCTGTCTCACTCCACGATAAGTCACCATCTCAGTGTGTAAACCACATGTTGTGTCACTCCAGGATCAGTCATCATCTCAATGTCTGAACCACATGGTGTACCACTCCAGGGTCAGTCACCATCTCAGTGTCTAAACCACATGCGGTGTCACTCCAGGTTTAGTCACCATCTCAGTGTCTAGACCACATGTTGTGTCACTCCAGGTTCAGTGACAATTTCAGTGTCTGAACCACATACTGTGTCACTTCAGGATCAGTCACCATCTCAGTGTCTAAACCACATGCTTTGTTACTCCAGGATCAGTCAAAATCTCAGTGTCTAAACCACATATTGTGTCACTCCATTATTCAGTCACTATCTCAGTGTCTAGACCACATTTTGTGTCAGATCAGTCAACATCTCAGTGTCTAGACCACATGCACTGTCACTCCATGTTCTGTCACCATCTCAGTGTCTCAACCACAATCTGTGTTACTCCAGGGTCAATCACCTTCTCAGTGTCTCAACCACATGCTGTGTTACTGCAGGATCAGTCACCTTCCCAGTGTCTGAACCACATGCTGTGTCACTCCAGGAACAGTCACCATCTCAGTGTCTCAGTCACATGCTTTGCCACTCCAAGATCAGTCACCATCTCAGTGTCTAAGCCACATGCTGAGTCACTCCAGGTTCAGTCACCATCTCACTGGCTAGACCACATGTTGTGTCACACCAGGTTCATTCACCATCTCAGTGTCTAAACCACATGCTGTGTCACTCCAGGTTCAGTCACCATCTCAGTGTCTCAACCACATGCTCTGTCACTGCAGGTTCAGTCACCATCTCAGTGTCTAGACCACATGTTGTGTCACTCCAGGATCAGTTACCATCTCAGTGTCTATACCACATGCTGTGTCACACCAGGATCAGTCACCATCTCAGTGTCTGAACCAAATGATGTGTCACTCCGGGATCAGTCACCATCTCAGTGTCTGAGCCACATGCTGTGTCACAACAGGGACATTCATTATCTTAGTGTCTGAACAGCATAATGTGTCAGTTACCTTTTTAAATATTGGGGCCCGCTAGACCAAGTATCAAAATGCAGAGGCTGAATGGCCAAACAATTGACTTACATATAGCCTGAGATGCCATCTCTCAGAATAGTCCCTTTTCTCCAAGGCACTGTGATCTCATAACTGGCATATATAAGTTCAGGGGGGGTGTAGTTGGTGCAGCGGGGCTTGCCCCCACTGCCGAAATAAGTTTTAAGGAGAAGAGCAATTTTTGAGATTCACCTTTTCTGGGATTTCAGTCTGTTTTATTTTTCAGCTTTTCAGCCCTCAGTGTTTTGAGTGACAACATTTCACTACTGAATATGCTGTGTCACTCCAGGATTAGTCAACATCTCAGTGCTTGAATCACATGCTGTGTCACTCCAGGGTCAGTCACCATCTCAGTGTCTCAACCACATGATGTTTCACTCCAGGATCAGTCACCATCTCAATGTCTAGACCACATGTTGTGTCACTCCAGGTTCAGTCACAATCACAGTGTCTGAACCACATACTGTGTCAGTACAGGATCAGTCACAATCTCAGTGTCTCAACCAAATGCTTTGTCACTCCAGGATCTGTCACCATCTCAGTGTCTTACCACATGCTGTGTCACTCTGGGATCAGTCACCATCCCAGTGTTTAAACTACATGCTGTGTCACTCCAGGATAAGTCACCATATCAGTGTCTGAACAACATGCTGTGTCACACTAGGGACATTCATTATCTTAGTGTCTGATCCACATACTGTGTCACTCAAGGATCAGTCATCATCTCAGTGTCTCAATCACATCCTGTGTCACTCCTGGTTCAGTTACCATCTCAGTGTCTAGACCACATGCTGTATCACTCCAGTTTCAGTCACCATCTCAGTGTCTAAACCACACTGTGTGTCACTCCATGGTCACTCACTATCTCAGTGTCTAAAACACTTGCTTTCACTCTAGGATCAGTCACCATCTCAGTGTCTGAACCACATACTGTGTCCCTCCAGGATCAGTCACCATCTCAGTGTCTCAACCACATGCTGTGTAACTCCAGGATCAGTCACCGTCTCAGTGTCCCAACTACATGCTTTGTTACTCCAGGATCAGTCAACATCTCAGTGTCTAGACCACATTTTCTGCCACTCCAGGTTCAGTCGCCATCTGAGTGCCTAAACCACATACTGTGTCACACCAGGATAAGTCACCATCTCAGTGACTGAACCACATGCTGTGTCACTCCAGGATCAGTCACCATCACAGTATCTGAACCGCATGCTGTGTCACTCCAGGATCAGTCACCATCTCAGTATCTGAACCACACACTGTGTCACTCCAGGGTCAGTCACCATCACAATGTCTCAACCACGTCATGTGTCACTCTATTTTCAGTCACCATCTCAGTGTCTAGACCACATGCTGTGTCACTCCAGTTTCTGTCACCATCTCAGTGCCTAAATCACATGCTGTGTCACTCCATGTTCAGTCACCATCTCAGTGTCAAAACCACATGCTGTGCCACTCCAGGTTCAGTCACCATTTCAGTGTCTCAACCATCTGTCACTCCATGTTCAGTCACTATCTCAGTGTCTGAACCACATGGTGTGTCATTCCATGATCAGTCACCATCTCAGTGTCTAAACCACATGCTGTGTCACTCCTGTTTCAGTCACTACCTCAGTGTCTAGACTACATTTTGTGTCACTCCAGGTTTAGTCACCATCTCAGTGTCTGAACCACATACTGTGACCCTCTCAGATCAGTCACCATCTCAGTGTCTCAACCACATGCCGTGTCACTCCAGGATCAGTCACAATCTCAGTGTCCCACCCACATGCTATGTTATTCCAGGACCATTCACCAGCTCAGTGTCTAAACCACATCTTGTGTCACTCCATTTTTCAGTCACCATCTCAGTCTCTAGACACGTGTTGCGTCACTCCAGGTTCAGTCACCATCTCAGTGTTTGAACTACATACTTTGTCTCTACAGGATCAGTCATCATCTCAGTGTCTTAACCACATAATGTGTCACTCCAGGATCAGTCACCATCTCAGTGTCTCACCCACATTCTGTGTCTCTCCAGGATCAGTTTCCATCTCAGTGTCTTAACCACATGCTGTGTCACTCCAGGTTTAGTCAACATCTCAGTCACAAACCTACATGCTGTGTCACTCCAGGTTCAGTCACCATCAAGTGTCTAGACCACATGTTGTGTCACTCTAGATTCAGTCACCATCTCAGTGTCTGAACCACATACTGTGTCAGTCCAAGATCAGTCACCATCTCAGTGATTTAACCACATGCTGTGTCACTCAATGATCATTCACCATCTCAGTGTCTGAACCACATGCTGTGTCACTCCAGAATCAGTCACAATCTAAGTGTCTGAACAACATGTTGTGAAACATCAGGGACATTCATTATCTTAGTGTCTGAACCACATACTTTGTCACTACAGAATCAGTCACTATCTCAGTGTCTCAACCACATGCCGTGTCACTCCAGGATCAGTCACAATCTCAGTGTCACAACCACATGCTATGTTACTCCAGGACCATTCACCATCTCAGTGTCTAAACCACATCTTGTGTCACTCCATTTTTCAGTCACCATCTCAGTCTCTAGACACATGTTGCGTCACTCCAGGTTCAGTCACCATCTCAGTGTCTGAACCACATACTTTGTCACTCCAGAATCAGTCACTATCGCAGTGTCTCAACCACTTCCTGTGTCACTCCAGGTTCAGTCACCATCTGAGTGTCTAGACCACATGCTTTGTCACTTGAGTTTCAGTCACCATCTCAGTGTCTAAACCACATGGTTTGTCACTCTAGGGTCAATCACCATCTCACAGTCTAAACCACATGCTGTGTCACTCCAGGTTCTGCCACCATCTCAGTGTCTGAACCACATTCTGTTACCCTCCATGATAAGTCACCATCTCATTGTCTGAACCACATGATGAATCACTCAGGGTTAGTCACCATCTCAGTGTCTAAACCACATGCGGTGTCACATCAGGTTTAGTCACCATCTGAGTGTCTATACCACATGTTGTGTCACTCCAAGTTTAGTGACAATCTCAGTGTCTGAAACACATACTGTGTCACTTCAGGATCAATCACCATCTCAGTGTCTGAACCACATGCTGTCTCACTCCAGGATCAGTCAACATCTCAGTGCCTAGACCACATGCTGTGTCACTCCAGGCTCAGTCACCATCTCAGTGTCTGAACCACATGGTGAATCACTCCAGGTTCAGTCACCATCTCAGTGTCTAAACCACATGCGGTGTCACTCCAGGTTTTGTCACCATCTGAGTGTCTAGACCACATGTTGTGTAACGTCAGGTTCAGTGACAATCTCAGTGTCTGAATCACATACTGTGTCACTCCATTATCCAGTCACCATCTCAGTGTCTAGGCCACATGTTGTGTCACTCTAGGTTCAGTCACCATCTCATTGTCTCAACCACATGATCTGTCACTCCAGGATCAGTCACCATCTCAGTGTCTCAACCATATACTGTGTCACTCCAGGTTCAGTCACCATCTCAGTGACTAAGCAACATGCTGTGTCACTCCAGTATAAGTCACCATATCAGTGACTCAACCACATGCTTTGTCACTCCATGATCTGTCACCATCTCAGTGAACCACATGCTGCATCAATCCAGGATCAGTCATCATCTCAGTGCCTAAACCACATGCTGTGTCACTGCAGGATCAGTCACCATCTCATTGTCTCAACCACGTGCTATGTCACTGCAGTATCAGTCACCATCTCAGTGTCTCAACCACATATTGTGTCACTCTAGGATCAGTCACCACCTCAGTGTCTCAGCCACATGCTGTGTCACTTTAAAATCAGTCACCATCTCAGTGTCTGAACCTCATGCTGTCACTCAAGGATCAGTCACCATCTCAGTCTCTGAACCACATGCTGTCTCACTCCAGGATCAGTCAACATCTCAGTGCCTAGACCACATGCTGTGTCACTCCAGGTTCTGTCACCATCTCAGTGTCTGAACCACATTCAGTCCCCCTCCATGATAAGTCACCATCTCAGTGTCTAATCCACATGCTGTGTTACTCCAGGATCAGTCACCATCTCAGTGTCTGAACCACATGGTGAATCACTCCACGGTCAGTCACAATCTCAGTGCCTAAACCACATTTGGTGTCACGCCAGGTTTAGTCACCATCTGAGTGTCTAGACCACATGTTGTGTCACTTCAGGTTCAGTGACAATCTCAGTGTCTGAATCACATACTGTGTCACTTCATGATCAGTCACAATCTCAGGGTCTAAACCACATCTTGTGTCACTCCATTATACAGTCACCATCTCAGTGACTAAGCCAAATGCTGTGTCACTCCAGTATCAGTCACCATCTCAGTGTCTCAACCACATGCTGTGTCACTCCAGGATCAGTCACCATCTCATTGTCTCAACCATGTGCTATGTCACTGCAGGATCAGTCACCATCTCAGTGTTTCAAAAACATACTGTGTCACTCTAGGATCAGTCACCATCTCAGTGCCTAAACCACATGCTGTGTCACTCCAGGATGAGTCACCATCTCATTGTCTCAACCACGTGCTATGTCACTGCAGGATCAGTCACCATCTCAGTGTCTCAACCACATGTTGTGTCACTTTAAAATGTCACCATCTCAGCGTCTAAATCTCATGCTATCACTCAAGGATCAGTCACCATCTCAGTTTCTGAAACACATGCTGTCTCACTCCAGGATCAGTCAACATCTCAGTGCCTAGACCAAATGCTGTGTCACTCCAGGCTCTGTCACCATCTCAGTGTCTAAACCACAAGCTGTGTCACTCCAGGAACAGTCACTATCTCAGTGTCTCACTCACATGCTGTGTTACTCCAGGATCAGTCACCTTCCCAGTGTTTGAACCACATGTTTTGTCACTCAAGGAACAGTCACAATCTCAGTGTCTGAACAACATGTTGTGTAACATCAGGGACATTCATTATCTTAGTGTATGAACCACATACTTTGTCACCCCAGGATCAGTCACTATCTCAGAGTCTCAACCACTTCCTGTGTCACTCCAGGTTCAGTCACCGTCTCAGTGTCTAGACCACATGCTTTGTCACTCCAGTTTCAGTCACCATCTCAGTGTCTAAACCACATGGTGTGTCACTCTAGGGTCAATCACCATCTCACTGTCCAAACCACATGCTGTGTCACTCCAGGTTCTGTCACCATCTCAGTGTCTGAACCACATTCTGTCTCCCTCCATGATAAGTCACCATCTCAGTGTCTGAACCACATGATGAATCACTCAGGGTTAGTCACCATCTCAGTGTCTAAACCACATGCGGTGTCACTCCAGGTTTAGTCACCATCTGAGTGTCTATACCACATGTTGTGTCACTCCAAGTTTAGTGACAATCTCAGTGTCTGAAACACATACTGTGTCACTTCAGGATCAATCACCATCTCAGTGTCTGAACCACATGCTGTCTCACTCCAGGATCAGTCAACATCTCAGTGCCTAGACCACTTGCTGTGTCACTCCAGGCTCAGTCACCATCTCAGTGTCTGAACCACATGGTGAATCACTCCAGGTTCAGTCACCATCTCAGTGTCTAAACCACATGCGGTGTCACTCCAGGTTTAGTCGCCATCTGAGTGTCTAGACCACATGTTGTGTCACTTCAGGTTCAGTGACAATCTCAGTGTCTGAATCACATACTGTGTCACTCCATTATCCAGTCACCATCTCAGTGTCTAGGCCACATGTTGTGTCACTCTAGGTTCAGTCACCATCTCATTGTCTCAACCACATGATCTGTCACTCCAGGATCAGTCACCATCTCAGTGTCTCAACCATATACTGTGTCACTCCAGGTTCAGTCACCATCTCAGTGACTAAGAAACATGCTGTGTCACTCCAGTATAAGTCACCATATCAGTGACGCAACCACATGCTGTGTCACTCCATGATCTGTCACCATCTCAGTGAACCACATGCTGCATCAATCCAAGATCAGTCATCATCTCAGTGACTAAACCACATGCTGTGTCACTGCATGATCAGTCACCATCTCATTGTCTCAACCATGTGCTATGTCACTGCAGTATCAGTCACCATCTCAGTGTCTCAACCACATATTGTGTCACTCTAGGATCAGTCACCACCTCAGTGTCTCAGCCACATGCTGTGTCACTTTAAAATCAGTCACCATCTCAGTGTCTGAACCTCATGCTGTCACTCAAGGATCAGTCACCATCTCAGTCTCTGAACCACATGCTGTCTCACTCCAGGATCAGTCAACATCTCAGTGCCTAGACCACATGCTGTGTCACTCCAGGTTCTGTCACCATCTCAGTGTCTGAACCACATTCTGTCCCCCTCCATGATAAGTCACCATCTCAGTGTCTAATCCACATGCTGTGTCACTCCAGGATCAGTCACCATCTCAGTGTCTGAACCACATGGTGAATCACTCCACGGTCAGTCACAATCTCAGTGCCTATACCACATTTGGTGTCACTCTAGGTTTAGTCAGCATGTGAGTGTCTAGACCACATGTTGTGTCACTTCAGGTTCAGTGACAATCTCAGTGTCTGAATCACATACTGTGTCACTTCAGGATCAGACACCATCTCATTGTCTCAACCACATGCTGTGTCACTCCAGGATCAGTCACCATCTAGTGACTAAGCCAAATGCTGTGTCACTCCAGTATCAGTCACCATCTCAGTGTCTCAACCACATGCTGTGTCACTCCAGGATCAGTCACCATCTCATTGTCTCAACCATGTGCTATGTCACTGCAGGATCAGTCACCATCTCAGTGTCTCAAAAACATACTGTGTCACTCTAGGATCAGTCACCATCTCAGTGCCTAAACCACATGCTGTGTCACTCCAGGATGAGTCACCATCTCATTGTCTCAACCACGTGCTATGTCACTGCAGGATCAGTCACCATCTCAGTGTCTCAACCACATGCTGTGTCACTTTAAAATAAGTCACCATCTCAGTGTCTAAATCTCATGCTATCACTCAAGGATCAGTCACCATCTCAGTTTCTGAAACACATGCTGTCTCACTCCAGGATCAGGCAACATGTCAGTGCCTAGACCAAATGCTGTGTCACTCCAGGCTCTGTCACCATCTCAGTGTCTCAACCACAAGCTGTGTCACTCCAGGGTCAGTCACCATCTCAGTGTCTCACCCACATGCTGTGTTACTCCAGGATCAGTCACCTTCCCAGTGTCTGAACCACATGTTTTGTCACTCAAGGAAAAGTCACAATCTCAGTGTCTGAACAACATGTTGTGTAACATCAGGGACATTCATTATCTTAGTGTATGAACCACATACTTTGTCACTCCAGGATCAGTCACTATCTCAGAGTCTCAACCACTTCCTGTGTCACTCCAGGTTCAGTCACCGTCTCAGTGTCTAGACCACATGCTTTGTCACTCCAGTTTCAGTCACCATCTCAGTGTCTAAACCACATGGTGTGTCACTCTAGGGTCAATCACCATCTCACTGTCCAAACCACATGCTGTGTCACTCCAGGTTCTGTCACCATCTCAGTGTCTGAACCACATTCTGTCTCCCTCCATGATAAGTCACCATCTCAGTGTCTGAACCACATGGTGAATCACTCAGAGTCAGTCAACATGTCAGTGTCTAAACCACATGCGGTGTCACTCCAGGTTTAGTCACCATCTGAGTGTCTAGACCACATGTTGTGTCACTCCAGGTTTAGTGACAATCTCAGTGTCTGAAGCACATACTGTGTCACTTCAGGATCAGTCACCATCTCAGTGTCTGAAGCACATACTGTGTCACTTCAGGATCAGTCACCATCTCAGTGTCTGAACCACATGCTGTCTCACTTCAGGATCAGTCAACATCTCAGTGCCTAGACCATATTCTGTGTCACTCCAGGCTCAGTCACCATCTCAGTGTCTGAACCACATGGTGAATCACTCCAGGTTCAGTCACCATCTCAGTGTCTAAACCACATGCGGTGTCACTCCAGGTTTTGTCACCATCTGAGTGTCTAGACCACATGTTGTGTCACTTCAGGTTCAGTGACAATCTCAGTGTCTGAATCACATACTGTGTCACTCCATTATCCAGTCACCATCTCAGTGTCTAGGCCACATGTTGTGTCACTCTAAGTTCAGTCACCATCTCATTGTCTCAACCACATGATCTGTCACTCCAGGATCAGTCACCATCTCAGTGTCTCAACCATATACTGTGTCACTCCAGGTTCAGTTACCATCTCAGTGACTAAGCAACATGCTGTGTCACTCCAGTATAAGTCACCATATCAGTGACTCAACCACATGCTGTGTCACTCCATGATCTGTCACCATCTCAGTGAACCACATGCTGCATCAATCCAGGATCAGTCATCATCTCAGTGCCTAAACAACATGCTGTGTCACTGCAGGATCAATCACCATCTCAGTGTCTCAACCACATACTGTGTCACTTTAGGATCAGTCATCATCTCAGTGTCTCAGCCACATGCTGTGTCACTTTAAAATCAGTCACCATCTTAGTGTCTGAACCTCATGCTGTCACTCAAGGATCAGTCACCATCTCAGTTTCTGAACCACATGCTGTCTCACTCCAGGATCAGTCAACATCTCAGTGCCTAGACCACATGCTGTGTCACTCCAGGTTCTGTCACCATCTCAGTGTCTGAACCACATTCTGTATCCCTCCATGATAAGTCACCATCTCAGTGTCTAATCCACATGCTGTGTCACTCCAGGATCAGTCACCATCTAAGTGTCTAAACCACATGTGGTGTCATTCCAGGTTTAGTCACCATCTGAGTGTCTAGACCACATGTTATGTCACTTCAGGTTCAGTGACAATCTCAGTGTCTGAATCACATACTGTGTCACTTCAGGTTCAGTCACCATCTCAGTGTCTAAACCACATTTTGTGTCACTCCATTACCCATTCACCATCTCAGTGTCTAGACCACATGTTGTGTCACTCTAGGTTCAGTCACCATCTCATTGTCTAAACCACATGCTGTGTCACTCCAGGATCAGTCACCATCTCAGTGACTAAGCCACATGCTGTGTCACTATAGGATCAGTCACCATCTCAGTGTCTAAACCACATGCTGTGTCACTTTAAAATCAGTCATCATCTCAGTGTCTAAACCTTATGCTATCACTCAAGGATCAGTCACCATCTCAGTTTCTGAACCACATGCTGTCACTCAAGGATCAGTCACCATCTCAGTTTCTGAACCACATGCTGTGTCACTCCCGGATCAGTCAACATCTCAGTACCTAGACCACGTGCTATGTCACTGCAGGATCAGTCACCATCACAGTGCCTAAACCACATGCTGTGTCCCTCCAGGATCAGTCACCATCTCGGTGTCTCAACCACATACTCTGTCACTGTAGGATCAGTCACCATCTCAGTGTCTAAACCACATGCTGTGTCACTTTAAAATCAGTCACCATCTCAGTGTCTAAACCTTATGCTATCACTCAAGGATCAGTCACGATCTCAGTTTCTGAACCACATGCTGTCTCACTCCAGGATCAGTCAACATCTCAGTGCCTAGACCACATGCTGTGTCACTCCAGGCTCTGTCACCATCTCAATGTCTCACCCACATGCTGTGTTACTCCAGGATCAGTCACCTTCCCAGTGTCTGAACCACATGTTGTGTCACTCCAGGAACAGTCACCATCTCAGTGTCTCATCCACATGCTGTGTCACTCCAAGATCAGTCACCATCTCAGTGTCTGAGCCACATGCAGTGTCACTCCAGGTTCAGTCACCATCTCAGTGGTACAACCACATGCTGTGTCACTCCAAGATCAGTCATCATCTCAGTGTCTCAACCACAAGCTGTGTCACTCCAGGGTCACTCACCATCTCAGTGTCTCATCCACATGCTGTGTTACTCCAGGATCAGTCACCTTCCCAGTGTCTGAACCACATGTTGTTTTACTCCAGGAACAGTCACCATCTGAGTGGTACAACCACATGCTGTGTCACTCCAAGATCAGTCATCATCTCAGTGTCTGAACCACATGGTGGGTCACTCAAGGATTAGACATCATCTCATTGTCTCAATCACATGCTGTGTCATTCCAGGATCAGTCACCGTCTTAGTGTCTGATACACATACTGTGTCACTCCAGGATCAGTCACCATCTCAGTGTCTCTACCACTTGCTGTGTCACTCCAGGTTCAGTCACATCTCACTGGCTAGACCACATGTTGTGCCACACCAGGTTCATTAACCATCTCAGTGTCTCAACCACATGCTCTGTCACTCCTTGTTCATTCACCATCTCAGTGTCTAAACCACACGGTGTATCACTCCAGGATGAGTCACCATCTCAGTGTCTAAACTACATGCTGTGTCACTCCAGGTTCAGTCAGCACTGCAGTGTCTAGACCACATGTTGTTTCACTCCATGATCAGTCACCATCTCAGTGTCTATACCATATGCTGTGTCATGCCAGGAACAGTCACCATCTCAGTGTTGGAACCAAATGATGTGTCACTCCAGGATCAAGTCACCATCTAGTGTCAAAACCACATGCTGTGTCACACTAGGGACATTCATTATCTTAGTGTCTGAACAGCATGATGTGTCAGTTACCTTTTTAAATATTGGGGCCCACTAGTCCAAGCATCAAAATGCAGAGGCTGAATGGCCAAAAAAATTGACTTACATATAGCCTGAGATGCCATTTCTCAGAATAGTCCCTTTACTCCAAGGCACTGTGATCTCATAACTAGTATATAAAATCTCAGGGGCGGTGTAGTTGGTGAAGCGCGGCTTGCCCCCACTGCAGAAATAAGTTTTAAGGAGAAGAGCAATTTTTGAGATTCATCTTTTCTGGGATTTCAGTCTGTTTTATTTTTCAGCTTTTCAGACCTCAGTGTTTTGAGTGACAACATTTCACTACTGATCATGCTGTGTCACTCCAGGATTAGTCACCATCTCAGCGCTTGAATCGCATGCTGTGTCACTCGAGGATCAGTCACCATCTCAGTGTCTCAACCACATGCTGTTTCACTCCAGGATCAGTCACAATCTCAGTGTCTGAACCACATGCTGTGTCACTCCAGGTTCAGTCACAATCTCAGTGTCTAGACCACATGTTGTCTCACTCCAGGATTAGTCACCATCTCATTGTCTCAACAACGTGCTATGTCACTGCAGGATCAGTCACCATCTCAGTGTCTCAACCACATACTGTGTTACTCTAGGATCAGTCACCATCTCAGTGTCTTAGCCACATGCTGTGTCACTTTAAAATCAGTCACCATCTCAGTGTCTGAACCTCATGCTGTCACTCAAGGATCAGTCACCATCTCAGTTTCTGAACCACATGCTGTCTCACTCCAGGATCAGTCAACATCTCAGTGCCTAGACCACATGCTGTGTCATTCCAGGTTTTGTCACCATCTCAGTGTCTGAACCACATTCTGTCTCCCTCCATGATAAGTCACCATCTCAGTGTCTAATCCACATGCTGTGTCACTCCAGGATCAGTCACCATCTCAGTGTCTGAACCACATGGTGAATCACTCCAGGGTCAGTCACAATCTCAGTGTCTAAACCACATGCAGTGTCACTCTAGGTTTAGTCAGAATGTGAGTGTCTAGACCACATGTTGTGTCACTTCAGGATCAGTCACCATCTCAGTGTCTGAAACTCATGCTTTGTTACTCCAGAAACAGTCACAATCTCAGTGTCTAAACCACAACTTGTGTCACACCATTATCCAGTCACCATCTCAGTGTCTAGACCACATGTTGTGTCACTCTAGGTTCAGTCACCATCTCATTGTCTCAACCACATGCTGTATCACTCCAGGATCAGTCACCATCTACGTGTCTCAACCATATGCTGTGTCACTCCAGGTTCAGTCACCATCTCAGTGACGAAGCCACATGCTGTGTCACTCCAGTATCAGTCACCATCTCAGTGTCTCAACCACATGCTGTGTCACACCAGGATCAGTCACCATCTCATTGCCTCAACCACATGCTATGTCACTGCAGGATCAGTCACCATCTCAGTGTGTCAACCACATACTGTGTCACTTTAAAATCAGTCACCATCTCAGTGCCTGAACCTCATGCTGTCACTCAAGGATCAGTCACCATCTCAATTTCTGAACCACATGCTGTTTCACTCCAGGATCAGTCAACATCTCAGTGCGTAGGCAACGTGCTATGTCACTGCAGGATCAGTCACCATCGCTATGTCACTGCAGGATCAGTCACCATCTCAGTGTCTCAACCACATACTCTGTCATTCTAAGATCAGGCACCATCTCAGTGTCTCAACGACATGCTGTGTCACTTTAAAATCAGTCACCATCTCAGTGTCTAATCCTCATGCTGTCACTCAAGGATCAGTCACCATCTCAGTTTCTGAACCACATGCTGTCACACTCCAGGATCAGTCAACATCTCAGTGCCTAGACCACATGCTGTATCACTCCAGGCTCTGTCACCATCTCAGTGTCTCAACCACAAGCTGGGTCACTCCAGGGTCAGTCACCATCTCAGTGTCTCACCCACATGCTGTGTTACTCCAGGATCAGTCACCTTCCCAGTGTCTGAACCACATGTTGTGTTACTCCAGGAACAGTCACCATCTCAGTGGTACAACCACATGCTGTGTCACTCCAAGATCAGTCATCATCTCAGTGTCTGAACCACATGGTGGGTCACTCAAGGATTAGACATCATCTCATTGCCTCAGTCACATGCTGTGTCACTCCAGGATCAGTCACCGTCTTAGTGTCTGATACACATACTGTGTCATGCCAGGATCAGTCACCATCTCAGTGTCTCTACCACTTGCTGTGTCACTCCAGGTTCAGTCACATCTCACTGGCTAGACCACATGTTGTGCCACACCAGGTTCATTAACCATCTCAGTGTCTAAACCACATGCTGTGTCACTCCAAGTTCAGTCACCATCTCAGAGTCTCAACCACATGCTCTGTCACTCCTTGTTTATTCACCATCTCAGTGTCTAAACCACACAGTGTATCACTCCAGGATGAGTCACCATCTCAGTGTCTAAACTACATGCTGTGTCACTCCAGGTTCAGTCAGCACCGCAGTGTCTAGACCACATGTTGTTTCACTCCATGATCAGTCACCATCTCAATGTCTATACCATATGCTGTGTCATGCCAGGAACAGTCACCATCTCAGTGTCAGAACCAAATGATGTGTCACTCCAGGATCAGTCACCATCTAGTGTCTAAACCACATGCTGTGTCACACTAGGGACATTCATTATCTTAGTGTCTGAACAGCATGATGTGTCAGTTACCTTTTTAAATATTGGGGCCCGCTAGACCAAGCATCAAAATGCAGAGGCTGAATGGCCAAAAAAATTGACTTACATATAGCCTGAGATGCCATTGCTCAGAATATTCCCTTTTCTCCAAGGCACTGTGATCTCATAACTGGTATATATAATCTCAGGGGTGGTGTAATTGGTGCAGCGGGGCTTGACCCCTCTTCAGAAATAAGTTTTAAGGAGAAGAGCAATTTTTGAGAATCATCTTTTCTGGGATTTCAGTCTGTTTTATTTTTCAGGTTTTCAGACCTCAGTGTTTTGAGTGACAGCATTTCACTACTGAACATGCTGTGTCACTCCAGGATCAGTCACAATCTCAGTGTCTGAACCACATGCTGTGTCACTCCAGGTTCAGTTACAATCTCAGTGTCTAGACCACATGTTGTGTCACTCCAGGATCAGTCACCATCTCATTGTCTCAACCATGTGCTATGTCACTGTAGGATCAGTCACCATCTCAGTGTCTCAACCACATACTGTGTCACTCCAGGATCAGTCAACATCTCAGTGCCCAGACCACATGCTGTGTCACTCCACGTTATGTCACCATCTCAGTGTCTGAACCACATTCTGTCTCCCTCCATGATAAGTCACCATCTCAGTGTCTAATCCACATGCTGTGTCACTCCAGGATCAGTCACCATCTCAGTGTCTGAAGGTGAATCACACCAGGGTCAGTCACAATCTCAGTGTCTAAACCACATGCAGTGTCACTCCATGTTTAGTCACCATCTGAGTGTCTAGACCACATGTTGTGTCACTTCAGGTTCAGTGACAATCTCAGTGTCTGAATCACATACTGTGTCACTTCAGGACCAGTCACCATCTCAGTGTCTGAAACACATGCTTTGTTACTCCAGAATCAGTCACAATCTCAGTGTCTAAACCACATCTTGTGTCACTCCATTATCCAGTCATCATCTCAGTGTCTAGACCACATGTTGTGTCACTCTAGGTTCAGTCACCATCTCATTGTCTCAACCACATGCTGTGTCACTCCATGATCAGTCACCATCTCAGTGTCTCAACCATATGCTGTGTCACTCCAGGTTCCGTCACCATCTCAGTGACTAAGCCACATGCTGTGTCACTCCAGTATCAGTCACCATCTCAGTGTCTCAAACACATACTGTGTCACTCTAGGATCAGTCACCATCTCAGTGTCTCAACCACATGGTGTTTCACTTTAAAATCAGTCACCATCTCAGTGCCTGAACCTCATGCTGTCACTCAAAGATAAGTCACCATCTCAGTTTCTGAACCACATGCTGTCTCACTGCATGATCAGTCAATATCTCAGTGCCTAGACCACGTGCTATGTCACTGCAGGATCAGTCACCATCTCAGTGCCTAAGCCACATGCTGTGTCACTCCAGGATCAGTCACTGTCTCATTGTCTCAACCACGTGCTATGTCACTGCAGGATCAGTCACCATCTCAGTGTCTCAACCACATACTCTGTCACTCTAGGATCAGTCAACATCTCAGTGTCTCAACCACATGCTGTGTAACTTTAAAATCAATTACCATCTCAGTGTCTAAACCTCATGCTGTCACTCAAGGATCAGTCACCATCTCAGTTTCTGAACCACATGCTGTCTCACTCCAGGATCAGTCAACATTTCAGTGCCTAGACAACATGCTGCCTCACTCCAGGCTCTGTCACCATCTCAGTGTCTCAACCACTAGCTGTGTCACTCCAGGGTCAGTCACCACCTCAGTGTCTCACCCACATGCTGTGTTACTCCAGGATCAGTCACCTTCCCAGTGTCTGAACCACATGTTGTGTCACTCCAGGAACAGTCACCATCTCAGTGTCTCAACCACATGCTGTGTCACTCCAAAATCAGTCATCATCTCAGTGTCTGAACCACATGGTGGGTCACTAAAGGATTTGACATCGTCTCATTGTCTCAATCACATGCTGTGTCACTCCAGGATCAGTCACCATCTTAGTGTCTGATACACATACTGTGTCACTTCTGGATCAGTCACCATCTCAGTGTCTCTACAACTTGCTGTGTCACTCCAGGTTCAGTCACATCTCACTGGCTAGACCACATGTTGTGCCACACCAGGTTCATTAACCATCTCAGTGTCTAAACCACATGCTGTGTCACTCCAAGTTCAGTCACCATATCAGTGTCTCAACCACATGCTCTGTCACTCCATGTTCATTCACCATCTCAGTGTCTAAACCACACGGTGTATCACTCCAGGATCAGTCACCATCTCAGTGTCTAAACTACATGCTGTGTCACACTAGGGACATTCATTATCTTAGTGTCTGAACAGCATGATGTGTTAGTTACCTTTTTAAATATTTGGGCCCGCTAGACCAAGCATCAAAATGCAGAGGCTGAATGGCCAAAAAAATTGACTTACATATAGCCTGAGATGCCATTTCTCAGAATAGTCCCTTTTCTCCAAGGCACTGTGATCTCATAACTGGTATATATTATCTCAGAGGCAGTGTAATTGGTGCAGCGGGGCTTGCCCCCACTGCAGAAATAAGTTTTAAGGAGAAGAGCAATTTTTGAGAATCATCTTTTCTGGGATTTCAGTCTGTTTTATTTTTCAGCTTTTCAGACCTCAGTGTTTTGAGTGACAACATTTCACTACTGAACATGCTGTGTCACTCCAGGATTAGTCACCATCTCAGTGCTTGAATCACATGCTGTGTCACTCCAGGATCAGTCACCATCTCAGTGTCTCAACCACATGCTGTTTCACTCCAGGATCAGTCACAATCTCAGTGTCTGAACCACATGCTGTGTCACTCCAGGTTCAGTCACAATCTCAGTGTCTAGACCACATGTTGTGTCACTCCAGGATCAGTCACCATCTCATTGTCTCAACCACGTCCTATGTCACTGCAGGATCAGTCAACATCTCAGTGTCTCAACCACATACTGTGTCACTCTAGGATCAGTCACCATCTCAGTGTCAGTCACCATCTCAGTGTCTGAACCTCATGCTGTCACCCAAGGATCAGTCACCATCTCAGTTTCTGAAGCACATGTTGTCTCACTCCAGGATCAGTCAACATCTCAGTGCCTAGACCACATGCTGTTTCACTCCAGGTTCTATCACCATCTCTGTGTCTGAACCACATTCTGTGTCCCTCCATGATATGTCACCATCTCAGTGTGTAATCCACATGCTGTGTCACTCCAGGATCAATCACCATCTCAGTGTCTGAGCCACATGGTGAATCACTCCATTGTCAGTCACAATCTCAGTGTCTAAAAACATGCAGTGTCACTCCAGGTTTAGTCACCACCTCCTCAAAAATCTCAGATCGTCCAGAGCCACACAGACTTGAGACTTAATAACGACACGGCTATGTGGGGGAGTGGATGAGGATATCAGACAGATCATCACCCAAAGTGGAATAAAATCCCGGAATAAAGGCGGCATGTGTGAGGGAGAGCACCTGCCTTGGAAATCTTGACCAATGGTGAGTGTCTAGACCACATGTTGTGTCACTTCAGGTTCAATAACAATCTCAGTGTCTGAATCACATACTGTGTCACTTCAGGATCAGTCACCATCTCAGTGTCTGAAACACATGCTTTGATACTCCAGAATCAGTCACAATCTCAGTGTCTAGACCACATGTTGTCTCACTCCAGGATTAGTCACCATCTCATTGTCTCAACAACGTGCTATGTCACTGCAGGATCAGTCACCATCTCATACCAATCTCAGTGTCTAAACCACATCTTGTGTCACTCCATTATCCAGTCATCATCTCAGTGTCCAGACCACATGTTGTGTAACTCTAGGTTCAGTCACCATCTCATTGTCTCAACCACATGCTGTGTCACTCCAGGATCAGTCACCATCTCAGTGTCTCAGCCATATGCTGTGTCACTCCAGGTTCAGTCACCATCTCAGTGACTAAGCCACATGCTGTGTCACTCCAGTATCAGTCACCATCTCAGTGTCTCAACCACATGCTGTGTCACTGCAGGATCAGTCACCATCTCAGTGTCTCAACCACATACTGTGTCACTCTAGGATCAGTCACCATCTCAGTGTCTCCACCACATGGTGTTTCACTTTAAAATCAGTCACCATCTCAGTGCCTGAACCTCATGCTGTCACTCAAGGATCAGTCACCATCTCAATTTCTGAACCACATGCTGTCTCACTGCATGATCAGTCAACATCTCAGTCCCTAGACCACGTGCTATGTCACTGCAGGATCAGTCACCATCACAGTGCCTAAACCACATGCTGTGTCACTCCAGGATCAATCACCATCTCATTGTCTCAACCACGTGCTATGTCACTGCAGGATCAGTCACCATCTCAGTGTCTCAACCACATACTCTGTCACTCTAGGATCAGTCACCATCTCAGTGTCTCAACCACATGCTGTGTCACTTTAAAATCAGTCACCATCTCAGTGTCTAAACCTCATGCTGTCACTCAAGGATCAGTCACCATCTCAGTTTCTGAACCACATGCTGTCTCACTCCAGGATCAGTCAACATCTCAGTGCCTAGACCACATGCTGTGTCACTCCAGGCTCTGTCACCATCTCAGTGTCTCAACCACAAGCTGTGTCACTCCAGGGTCAGTCACCATCTCAGTGTCTCACCCACATGCTGTGTTACTCCAGGATTAGTCACCTTCCCAGTGTCTGAACCACATGTTGTGTCACTCCAGGAACAGTCACCATCTCAGTGTCTCAACCACATGCTGTGTCACTCCAAGATCAGTCACCATCTCAGTGTCTGAACCACATGGTGGGTCACTCAAGGATTAGACATCGTCTCCTTGTCTCAATCACATGCTGTGTCACTCCAGGATCAGTCACCATCCTAGTGTCTGATACACATACTGTGTCACTCCTGGATCAGTCACCATCTCAGTGTCTCTACCACTTGCTGTGTCACTCCAGGTTCAGTCACATCTCACTGGCTAGACCACATGTTGTGCCACACCAGGTTCATTAACCATCTCAGTGTCTAAACCACATGCTGTGTCACTTCAAGTTCAGTCACCATCTCAGTGTCTCAGCCACATGCTCTGTCACTCCATGTTCATTCACCATCTCAGTGTCTAAACCACACGGTGTATCACTCCAGGATCAGTCACCATCTCAGTGTCTAAACTACATGCTGTGTCACTCCAGGTTCAGTCAGCACCGCAGTGTCTAGACCACATGTTGTTTCACTCCATGATCAGTCACCATCTCAGTGTCTAAACCACATGCTGTGTCACAATAGGGACATTCATTATCTTAGTGTCTGAACAGCATGATGTGTCAGTTACCTTTTTAAATATTGGGGCCCGCTAGACCAAGCATCAAAATGCAGAGGCTGAATGGCCAAAAAATTAACTTACATATAGCCTGAGATGCCATTTCTCAGAATAGTCCCTTTTCTCCAAGGCACTGTGATCTCATAACTGGTATATATAATCTCAGGGGTGGTGTAGTTGGTGCAGCGGGGCTTGCCCCCACTGCAGAAATAAGTTTTAAGGAGAAGAGCAATTTTTGAGATTCATCTTTTCTGGGATTTCAGTCTGTTGTATTTTTCAGCTTTTCAGACCTCAGTGTTTTGAGTGACAACATTTCACTACTGAACATGCTGTGTCACTCCAAGATTAGTCACAATCTCAGTGCTTGAATCACATGCTGTGTCACTCCAGGATCAGTCACCATCGCAGTGTCCCAACCACATGCTGTTTCACTCCAGGATCAGTCACAATCTCAGTGTCTGAACCACATGCTCTATCACTCCAGGTTCAGTCACAATCTCAGTGTCTAGACCACATGTTGTGTCACTCCAGGCTCAGTCAAAATCGCAGTGTCTGAACCACATACCTTGTCAGTCCAGGATCAGTCAACATCTCAGTGTTTAAACCACATGCTGTGTCACTCCAGGATCTGTCACCATCTCAGTGTCTTACACATGCTATGTCACTCCAGGATCAGTCACCATCTCAGTGTTTAAACCACATGCTGTGTCACTCCAGGATCAGTCACCATATCAGTGTCTGAACCACATGATGTGTCACTCCAGGATCAGTCACCATCTCAGTGTCTGAACAACATGCTGTGTCACACCAGGGACATTCATTATCTTAGTGTCTGATCCACATACTGTGTCACTCCAGGATCAGTCATCATCTCAGTGTGTCAACCACATGCTTTGTTACTCCAGGATCAGTCACCATCTCAATGTCTAGAGTACATGATGTGTCATTCCAGGGTCAATCACCCTCTCACTGTCTGAACCACATGATGTGTCACTCCAGGCTCAGTCCCCATCTCAGTGTCTAAACCACATGCTGTGTTACTCCAGGTTCAGTCACCATCTCAGTGTCTCAACCACATGCTTTGTTACTCCATTATCAGTCACCATTTCAGTGTCTAAACCACATCTTGTGTCACTCCATTTTTCAGTCACCATCTCAGTGTCTAGACCACATTTTGTGTCACTCCAGGTTCAGTCACCATCTCAGTGTGTCAACCACATGCTGTGTCACTCCACGATCAGTCAACATCTCAGTGAACCACATGCTGTGTCACTCCAGGATCAGTCACCATCTCAGTGTCTCAACGACATGTTGTGTCATTCCAGGTTCAGTCACCATCTCAGTGTCACTCAGGATCAGTTACCATCTCAGTGTCTCAACCACATTCACTCCAAGTTTGCTGTGTCACTCCAAGATCAGTCACCATCTCAGTGAACCACATGCTGTCACTCCAGGATCAGTCACAATCTCAGTGTCTGAACCACATGTTGTGTCACTCCAGGAATAGTCACCATCTCAGTGTCTCAACCACATGCTGTGTCACTCCAAGATCAGTCACCATCTCAGTGTCTGAGCCACATGCTGTGTCACTCCAGATTCAGTCACCATCTCAGTGGTACAACCACATGCTGTGTCACTCCAAGATCAGTCATCATCTCAGTGTCTGAACCACATGGTGGGTCACTCAAGGATTAGACATCGTCTCATTGTCTCAATCACATGCTGTGTCACTCCAGGATCAGTCACCGTCCTAGTGTCTGATACACATACTGTGTCACTCCTGGATCAGTCACCATCTCAGTGTCTCTACCACTTGCTGTGTCACTCCAGGTTCAGTCACATCTCAGTGGCTAGACCACATGTTGTGCCACACCAGGTTCATTAACCATCTCAGTGTCTAAACCACATGCTGTGTCACTTCAAGTTCAGTCACCATCTCAGTGTCTCAACCACATGCTCTGTCACTCCATGTTCATTCACCATCTCAGTGTCTAAACCACACGGTGTATCACTCCAGGATCAGTCACCATCTCAGTGTCTAAACTACATGCTGTGTCACTCCAGGTTCAGTCAGCACCGCAGTGTCTAGACCACATGTTGTTTCACTCCATGATCAGTCACCATCTCAGTGTCTAAACCACATGCTGTGTCACACTAGGGACATTCATTATCTTAGTGTCTGAACAGCATGATGTGTCAGTTACCTTTTTAAATATTGGGGCCCGCTAGACCAAGCATCAAAATGCAGAGGCTGAATGGCCAAAAAATTGACTTACATATAGCCTGAGATGCCATTTCTCAGAATAGTCCCTTTTCTCCAAGGCACTGTGATCTCATAACTGGTATATATAATCTCAGGGGCAGTGTGGTTGGTGCAGCGGGGCTTGCCCCCACTGCAGAAATAAGTTTTAAGGAGAAGAGCAATTTTTGAGATTCGTCTTTTCTGGGATTTCAGTCTGTTGTATTTTTCAGCTTTTCAGACCTCAGTGTTTTGAGTGACAACATTTTACTACTGAACATGCTGTGTCACTCCAAGATTAGTCACCATCTCAGTGCTTGAATCACATGCTGTGTCACTCCAGGATCAGTCACCATCGCAGTGTCCCAACCACATGCTGTTTCACTCCAGAATCAGTCACAATCTCAGTGTCTGAACCACATGCTCTATCACTCCAGGTTCAGTCACAATCTCAGTGTCTAGACCACATGTTGTGTCACTCCAGGCTCAGTCAAAATCACAGTGTCTGAACCACATACCTTGTCAGTCCAGGATCAGTCAACATCTCAGTGTTTAAACCACATGCTGTGTCACTCCAGGATCTGTCACCATCTCAGTGTCTTACACATGCTGTGTCACTCCAGGATCAGTCACCATCTCAGTGTTTAAACCACATGCTGTGTCACTCCAGGATCAGTCACCATATCAGTGTCTGAACCACATGATGTGTCACTCCAGGATCAGTCACCATCTCAGTGTCTGAACAACATGCTGTGTCACACCAGGGACATTCATTATCTTAGTGTCTGATCCACATACTGTGTCACTCCAGGATCAGTCATCATCTCAGTGTGTCAACCACATGCTTTGTTACTCCAGGATCAGTCACCATCTCAATGTCAAGAGCACATGATGTGTCATTCCAGGGTCAATCACCCTCTCACTGTCTGAACCACATGATGTGTCACTCCAGGCTTAGTCCCCATCTCAGTGTCTAAACCACACGCTGTGTTACTCCAGGTTCAGTCACCATCTCAGTGTCTCAACCACATGCTTTGTTACTCCATTATCAGTCACCATTTCAGTGTGTAAACCATATCTTGTGTCACTCCATTTTTCAGTCACCATCTCAGTGTCTAGACCACATTTTGTGTCACTCCAGGTTCAGTCACCATCTCAGTGTGTCAACCACATGCTGTGTCACTCCACGATCAGTCAACATCTCAGTGAACCACATGCTGTGTCACTCCAGGATCAGTCACCATCTCAGTGTCTCAACGACATGTTGTGTCATTCCAGGTTCAGTCACCATCTCAGTTACTAAGCCACATGCGGTGTCACTCCAGGATCAGTCATCATTTCAGTTTCTCAACCACATGCTGTGTCACTCCAAGATCAGTCACCATCTCAGTGAACCACATGCTGTCACTCCAGGATCAGTCACAATCTCAGTATCTAAACCACATGCTCTGTCACTCCAGGTTCAGTCACAATCTCAGTGTCTAGACCACATGTTGTGTCACTTCAGGTTCAGTCAAAATCACAGTATCTGAACCACATACCTTGTCACTCCAGGATCAGTCAACATCTCAGTGTTTAAACCACATGCTGTGTCACTCCAGGATCTGTCACCATCTCAATGTCTTACCACATGCTGTGTCACTCCAGGATCAGTCACCATCTCAGTGTTTAAACCACATGCTGTTTCACTCCAGGATCAGTCACCATATCAGTGTCTGAACCACATGATGTGTCACTCCAGGATCAATCCCCATCTCAGTGTCTGAACAACATGCTGTGTCACACCAGGGACATTCATTATCTTAGTGTCTGATCCACATACTATGTCACTCCAGGATCAGTCATCATCTCAGTGTGTCAACCACATGTTTTGTTACTCCAGGATCAGTCACCATCTCAGTGTCTAGAGCACATGGTGTGTCATTCAGGGTCAATCACCCTCTCACTGTCTGAACCACATGATGTGTCACTCCAGGCTCAGTCCCCATCTCAGTGTCTAAACCACATGCTGTGTTACTCCAGGTTCAGTCACCATCTCAGTGTCTCAACCACATGCTTTGTTACTCCTTTATCAGTCACCATTTCAGTGTCTAAACCACATCTTGTGTCACTCCATTTTTCAGTCTCCATCTCAGTGTCTAGACCACATGTTGAGTCACTCCAGGTTCAGTCACCATCTCAGTGTGTCAACCACATGCTGTGTCACTCCACGATCAGTCAACATCTCAGTGAACCACATGCTGTGTCACTCCAGGATCAGTCACCATCTCAGTGTCTCAACGACATGTTGTGTCATTCCAGGTTCAGTCACCATCTCAGTGAACCACATGCTGTCACTCCAGGATCAGTCACCATCTCAGTGACTAAACCATTTTCTGTGTCACTCCAGGATAAGTCACCATGTCAGTCTCTCAACCACATGCTGTGTCACTCCAGGATCAGTCACCATGTCAGTGTCTCAACCACATGCTGTGTCACTCCAGGATCAGTCATCATTTCAGTGGCTGAACCACATGCTGTCACTCCAAGACCAGTCACCATCTCAGTGTCTGTACTACATGCTGTCACTCCAAGATCAGTCACCATCTCAGTGTCGCAACCACATGCTCTTTCACTCCAGGATCAGTCATCAACTCAGTGTCTGAACAACATGCTGTCACTCCAAGACCAGTCACCATCTCAGTGTCTGACCCACATGCTGTCACTCCAGGATCAGTCACCATCTCAATGTCTGTTGGCTGTTGGTGAAGCACCCACCAAGAGGAGAAAACGCTTAGAGAAGAAAGGAGCCACTTTTGAGATTTTAAGTATTTTTCTTCAGATTATTTAAGAATTCTGCATTGCTGCCTACTTGTTGGCATTTTCCAGCTTGCTAAACTTGATATCTGTATTAGAAACTGTATTTAGAACACATCTAGAGCCTGTTTACTGCATTTCCTGTTTTGCACTTATTTTAAAATCATTTTTTTCTTAAAACTTCCATTTTACCTGTCTCTGGCCTAGCACTCAAGTGTGGGGCCATTTATTGCACTGTTCTAACTTGCTGCTACTTGTGTATCTCTGTTATCTTTAAACAAAACAAAAACATTTTGTTTTTTTCCCACTTTCTGAAATTTAAAAAAAGTTCAGTTACAGATTTGCTGTTCTGAACTGTTTGTAAGTTTCTTGGAGGCCATTGCTTGCTTGGGCTAAAGGGAAGTCTCTGTGTTCATCAGTGGCAGTGGTAAACACTGAACAGCCTGCCTGCCTCTGTGGGAGTGTTTACTGCCTAGAAACTGTAGTTTAATTGGCCATTTTCAGTCAATTCCAAACTCCTTGATCTCCCTCTCTTAAAACCCGATTGCCTCATGGTTTTGGTGTCTTTTCAGACTTGTTGGCTGTTGCTGAAGCACCCACCAAGAGGAGAAAATGCTGAGAGAAGAAAGGAGCCACTTTTGAGATTTTAAGTATTTTTCTTCAGATTATTTGTTAAGATTTCTGCATTGCCGCCTACTTTTTGGCATTCTCCAGCTTGCCAAACTTGATATCTGTATTAGAAACTGTATTTAGAACACATCTAGAGCCTGTTTACTGCATTTCCTGTGTTACACTTATTTTGAAATCGTTTTTTTCTTAAAACTTGCATTTTACCTGTCTTTCGCCTAGCACTCAAGTGTGGGGTCATTTATTGCACTGTTCTAACTTGTTGCTACTTGTGTAACTCTGCTATCTTTAAACAAAACAAAAAAATCTTGCTTTTTTCCCACTTTCTGAAATTTAAAAAAAGTTCAGTTACAGATTTGCTGTTCTGAACTGTTTGTAAGTTTCTTGGAGGCCATTGCTTGCTTGGGCTAAAGGGAAGTCTCTGTGTTCATCAGTGGCAGTGGTAAACACTGAACAGCCTGCCTGCCCCTGTGGTAGTGGTTACTGCATAGAAACTGTAGTTTTATTGGCCATTTCGGGTCAATTCCAAACTCCTTGATCCCCCTCTCAAAATCCTCTTTTGCGTGTTTTTGCGTATAGCTCAGCACCGGGCAGGTTTAAAGTATTCCCGGCTCCACAAAGTCTGCTCTTCATTTTTTCCCTTAAAACTGTTCCAAATCTCAAATTAAGCACTCTATTTTCCTTCTAAAACCCAGCAGTAGCTAGGATAAGTGTCTTATAAGTAAGCACTAATAAACTAAAGCAGTACACCCTCTTATACTCCATTTAAATACTTGACTCCCTATTGGTCCTTTTTGATCAAGTCAAAAAGTAACTCCTTATACTATTCTGGCATATCCAAAAGTCATTTTCAGGTTTACTCTCCAGTCCAGCTGGTGAATATGGGAATCTTGAGGCAATGTTACAACTGCCTTATGTACACAGACCACCCTCTCCTCTTCCCAACAAGCTCAAATATATGTGAGAGATGCAACTATATAGCCAAACTGGAGGCTGAGCTCTCTCAACATAGTACTGGCATGGTCAGTCTGGAGGAGAAGGTAATCACACACACCACAAATCCAGTCTCACATAGACCTATCACAACAGCAAAACAAACACATAAACACACAAAAACATACTCAGAGGCTGTAAATAAAAATCTGCCCAAGCAACAGAGACCTCCAAAGCAGACATCCAAGCAACTGCTACCCCACAACAATACCCACATATCACATAGTTCACAAAGTCAGTGTGCCATACAGTCACAGCCCTTAAAGCTAAACAACACACCTAATACACTTGTAATAGGTGACTCTATTGTCAGATACACTGACGTCCCTCTCACTAGGCTGAACAAGGAGAAGGTCACTGTAAGCTGCCTGTCAGGTGCCAGGATCCGCCACATAACACAAGCACTCAGGTCATTCCAACCAAGTACAAATATGACTCCGTCATTGTCCATGCTGGTGTGAATGACCTGAGACGTACCTCCCTGGATTACATGAAAAGAGACATAGAGGAGCTCTCTGATCATGTGGCCCAGGCCGGTATGACCCTGACCTTGAGTAGCATCTTACCCTCACCAAGAAAGATACCACAGTATAAAGACAAAATTATCAATTTCAACAATTGGCTAAAGTATTGGTGTCACTCAAAGGGGATCCAGTGTCTGTTAGCCTGGGATGACATGCTTGACAAGCCACGTTGCTTCACAAGGGACGCCTTGCACCTGTCACCTCTGGGTTTTCGAATACTGGTCAAGGCTCTTGCCACCCCCACAGTGCCTTTTTTAGGCAAGGCTCAAAAGACAAACCCACCTCCTTAGACAACACAAGGAAAAAGAAACTAAGGGTAATGCTGCTCAACGCCAGAAGTCTAAACCTCAAGATGCATGCACTCGAGGCTCTCCTCAGTATGGAGAATATCGATATCTGTGCAGTAACAGAAACCTGGTTCAAGGCTCCCAAGAGCACCCTAGCACTACCAGGCTATACCTCATACCATGCTTTTCGGCCCCAAAACTTGGACCGAACCACAAGAGGGGGAGTATCCATATTCATCAAAGATACCCATACCTCCAGGCTAGTGGCACTGCATGAAGCATCTGAGACCATCCATGTGCAACTAACAGTGGGCAAAACTGCCTTCAGGTTTGTAGCCTGCTACAGACCCCCCTCCCAAACTCAGGAACCCCACTCGGCTTTCCTGAAGACACTGGAGAATATGAAGGTCTCTCCAAACACCATTATATTGGGTGATTTTAACTATCCAAACATAGACTGGGAGCACTACTCAAGCCCCAACACCCTAGCCCAACAGTTCCTAGAATTTATAAACTCAAATGCTATGGAACAACTGGTTACCACTCCCACAAGAGGGGAAAACATATTGGACCTGATCATCACCAACACGGGGACTCTATGTTCCATACCAGAGGTATACCCCTCAGTGGTAAGATCTTACCATAAATTAATCACTATGGACATCCATATCCCGTCCCCACCCCCAGCAAAGGAAACCACGGTCAAACAACTTCTCAAAAGCAAACTTCCCACTTCTCAAAACTGAGGTGGAATCCTTCAAAGCCCCAGGGCCAGTGGAAAATATGGCCCAAACCGCAGAATCCTTTACAAATGCATTTTATGGATACCTACAGGAATGCATGGATCGTGCTATCCCAAATAAAACCAAGACACACTCCTCCAAAGGCAGGAGACCTGTCTGGTGGACCCCAGCCATAAATAAGCTGTACAACAGAAGGAGGAAGCTACTACATGATAGAGCAAAATCCCTGAAAGGGAAGGCAACTCTGATCAGTGCTAGCAAGAAACTACGATCCCTCATAAAATCATCTAAGGCTAGCTTCGAAAGAAAAATTGCACAAGACGCTAAAGATAATCACAGGGCTTTCTTTAGTTATGTCAGAAACCTGGGTGGAAACTCCCAGATATGCTCTGAGTTAGTGCAAAATGACAAAAAATAAACTGAACCCACAGACATTGCCAATATCCTGGCAGACAGGTTCAGTGCAAACTCCCAAATGAGCAAATGACTATCCCAACAGAGTGTAGCCTCCCTGACATCACAGATGCACATGTGAGAGCTGCCCTCTCCAAAGCAAAAAACGCAGCATCAATGGGACCGGATGGTGTCCCGGGCTGCATTTTACATGAGCTCCAAGAAGAACTGAACCCTCACTTAAAATCACTGTTCAGTCTCAGCCTTACAACAGGATATGTACTCAAAGAATGGTGTACAGCAACAGTGGTCCCACTCCATAAAGGTGGTGCCACAACGGACCCCGGAAACTATCACCCTATAAGCCTAACTAGCCTGGTCTGCAAAGCTATGGAGCGTATCATCATGGAACTCATAAACAAAGACATTGGGAACCTCCAAACACTGGATCCTACCCAATTCTGCTTCATTAAGGGCAGATCATGCCTCTTGTACCTGGTCAATTTCTTTGAAACAATCACCAAGGCCATAGACGAAGGGAAGGTAGTCCACACAGACTACCTTGACCTTGCAAAAGCCTTCGACACAATACCCCACTTGGGCATCATAAATAAGCTCACCAGCTTAAATATCAACCCCTATGTCACAAGATGGGTTACAAACTGGCTTAGGGATAGAACCCACATGGTCAGAATTGCAGGTGCCATGTCAGACTCTAAACTAGTTACAAGTGGCGCCCCACAAGGCTCAGTCCTGGGACCTCTCTTGTTCAGTATATATTTCTCTGAGGTACAGGCTAACACAGGAGGACTATGGCTGACAAAGTTTGCAGATGACTGCAAACTGGGGGTCATAATCGACTCACCGGCTGACATGAGCATCCTCCAAAAAGGTCTCACAGAGATGGATAACTGGTGCCAGAGCCATGGCCTAAAGCTAAATGCCAAAAAGTGCATAGTCATCCTCTTTGGGAAAAATAAAGTGCCCACAAATTACCAGATAGGTGGTAATCCATTAAGTACGGAAGAAGTAATTAGGGATTTTGGGACCCAAGTAGATTGCAATCTCTCCTTTGACGATCACATTGCCAAAGTGGTTAGAAAGACATTCTATATAGCCCACCTTATCATGAAGGAGTTCACATCTAGATCAAGAGAGGTCATTGTGCCCCTCTACTCATCACTCATCAGGCCCATAATTGAATACAATGCCCCATTTGGGATGTACCTTACCCGACACCTGCTACAACTAGAAAGGCCCCAAAAGTACCTCACTAAGAGGATCAAGGGACTCAAACAGATGCCCTACGCAGTTAGGCTAAAGAAACTCCAGCTCTACTCAGTTGCTTACCGCCTACTCAGAGGCAATCTGTGCCTGACTTATAAAGCCATGTCCAACCCAGAATTAATGGACATGCTCCACCTCAAGAAATACAAATCCATCAGAACTACACACTCCAGTGACTTAAACCTCAGCACAGAAATAAATAGAACATGCTGGAGGGACAGATTCATATCCCAGAGGCTCCCCTCACTCTGGAACAAAATCCCAATCCATGTCAGACAGAGCCCCTCAATGACCCTCTTCAAGAAGAATCTTGACGTTTGGATGGGAGATCGTAAATTTACCCCTGGGATCTCTTCTTTGTCTCTGCTAGACAGAG
The DNA here is from genome assembly GCF_019279795.1 of Protopterus annectens. Classification (NCBI taxonomy): domain Eukaryota; kingdom Metazoa; phylum Chordata; order Ceratodontiformes; family Protopteridae; genus Protopterus; species Protopterus annectens. Next base: position 1,448,875,939 of record NC_056726.1, read on the forward strand.
GCATGGTAAACTAACCTTAAATGGGCTATCTTCTGTGACCTACTGTACAGAGGCACAGTAAACTAATCTAAGAAGGGTGGCAAAAGCCAAACACACTCTGGCTAGGCTTGTAAATGCCCTAGGGCAGATAGCCTAGTATCAAACTATGAACCTATGAACCTATGAACATGCTGTGTCACTCCAGGATTAGTCACCATCTCAGTGTCTAAACCACATGCTGTGTCACTCCAGGTTCATTCACCATCTCAGTGTCCCAACCACAAGCTATGTCACTCCAGGATCAGTCACCAACTCAGTGTCCCAACCACATGCTGTGTCACTCATGGGTCAGTTATCATCTCAGTTTCACAACCACATGCTGTGACACTCCAGGATCAGTCACCATCGTAGTGTCTGAACCACATACTGTGTCACTCCAGGATCAGTCACCATCTCCGTGTCTCAACCACTTGCTGTGTCACTCCAGGTTCAGTCACCATCTCACAGTTTAGACCACATGTTGTGCCACTCCAGGTTTATTCACCAACTCATTGTCTAAACCACATGCTGTGTCACTCCAGGTTCAGTCACCATCTCAGTGTCTAAAACACATGCTGCAAAACTCCAGGTTCAGTCACCATCTAGGCGTCTCAACCACATGCTGTGTCACTCCAGGTTCAGTCACCATCTTGGTGTCTAAACCACATGGTGTGTCACTCCAGGTTGAGTCAAGATCTCAGTGTCTAAACCTCAAGCTGTGTCACTCCAGGTTCAGTCACCATTTCAGTCTCTAAACCACATACTGTGTCACTCCAGGATCAGTCACCATCTCAGTGCCTCAACCACATGCTGTGTCACTCCAGGATCAGTAACAATCTCTGTTTTTCAACCACATGCTGTGTCACTCCAGGATCAGTCAGCATCTCAGTGTCTATACCACATGCTGTGTCACTCCTGGATAAGTCACCATCTCAGTGTCTAAACAACATGCTGTGTCACTCCAGGTTTAGTCACCACGTTAGTGTCTAGACCACATGTTGTGTCACTCCATGATCATTCACCATCTCAGTGTCTATACCACATGCTGTGTCACTCCAGGTTCAGTCACCATCTCAGTGTCTAGACCAGTGAAAAAAGACCACATGTTGTTCCACTCCAGGTTCAGTCACCATCTGAGTGTCTGAACCACATACTGTGTCACTCCAGGATCAGTCATCATCTCAGTTTCTCAGCCACATGCATTGTTACTCCAAGATCAGTCACCATCTCAGTGTCTAAACCACATCTTGTGTCATTCCATTTTTCAGTCACCATCTCTGTGTCTAGTCCACATGTTGTGTCACTCCAGGTTCAGTCAACTTCTCAGTGTCTCAACCACATGCTGTGTCACTCCAAGATCAGTCAGCATCTCAGTGAACCACATGCTGTGTCACTCCACTATAAGTCATCATCTCAGTGTCTAAACCACATGCTGTGTCACTCCAGGATCAGTCACCATCTTAGTGTCTTAACAACATGCTGTGTCATTATGTTCAGTCACCATTTCAGTGTCTCACCCACATGCTGAGTCACTCCAAGATCAGACACCATCTCAGTGAACCACATGCTGCCACTCCAGGAACAGTCACCATCTCAGTATCTAAACCACATGCTGTGTCATTCCAGGATCAGTCACCATCTCTGTCTCTCAACCACATGCTGTGTCACTCCAGGATCATTCACCATGTCAGTGTCTTAACCACATAATGTGTCAGTTTAGGATCAGTCACCATCTCAATGTCTCAACCACATGCTCTTTCACTCCAGGATCAGTCATCATCTCAGTGTCTCTACCCCATGCTGTGTCACTCCAGGATCAGTCACCATCTCAGTGTCTGAAACACATACTCTCACTCTAGGATCAGTCACCATCTCAGTGTCTGAACACCATGCTGTGTCACTCCATGATCAGTTACCATCTCAGTGTTTCAACCACATGCTGTGTCACTCTAGGATCAGTCACCATCTTTGTGTCTGAACCACATACTTTGTCACTCCAGGATGAGTCACCACCTCAGTGTCTCAACCACTTGCATTGTCACTCCAGGTTCAGTCACCATCTCACTGTCTAGACCACATGTTGTGCCACTCCAGGTTCCTTCACCATCTCAGTGTCTAAACCACATACTATGTCACTCCAGGTTCAGTCACCATCTCAGTGGCTAAACTACATGCTGTGTCACTCCAGGATCAGTCACCATCTCAGTGTCTGAACCACATGCTGTCACTCCAAGACCAGTCACCATCTCAGTGTCTGAACCACATGCTGTCACTCCAGGATCAGTCACCATCTGAATGTCTGAACCACATGCTGTGTCACTCCAGGACCAGTCCCCATCTCAGTGTCTAGACCACATGCTGTGTCATCCAGGTTCATTCACCATCTCAGTGTCTCAACCACAAGCTGTGTCACTCCAGGATCAGTCACCATCTCAGTGTCTCTACCACATGCTGTGTCACTCCAGGGTCAGTTACCATCTCAGAGTCTCATCTACATACTGTGTGACTCCAGAATCAGTCACCATCTCAGTGTCTAAACTACGTGTTGTGTCACTCCAGGTTCAGTCACCATCTCAGTATCTAAACCACATGGTGTGTCACTCTAGGATGAGTCATGTTCTCAGTGTATAAACCACATGCTGTGTCACTCCAGGTTCAGTCACCATCTCAGTGTCTCAACCACATGCTGTCACTCCAGGATCAGTCACCATCTCTGTTTCTCAGCCACATGCTGTGTCACTCCAGGATCAGTCACCATCTCAGTGTCTCAACCACATGCTGTGTCACTCCAGGTTCAGTCACCATCTCACTGTCTAGACCACATGTTGTGCCACTCCAGGTTCATTCACCATCTCAGTGTCTAAACCATATGCTCTGTCACTCCATGTTCAGTCAGCATCTCAGTGTCTAAACCACATGCTGTGTCACTCCAGGTTCAGTCACCATCTCAGTGTCTCAACCATGTGCTGTGTCACTCCAGGTTCAGTCACAATATTGGTGTCTAAACCACACGGTGTGTCACTCCAGCATCAGTCACGATCTCAGTGTCTAAACCACATGCTGTGTCACTCCAGGTTCAGTCACCACCTTAGTGTTTAGACCACATGTTGTGTCACTCCAGGTTCAGTCAACATCTCAGTGTCTTAACCACATACTGTGTCACTCCAGGATCAGTCACCATCTCAGTGTCTCAACCACATGCTGTGTCACTCCAGGATAAGTCACCATCTCTGTTTCTCAACCACATGCTGTGTCACTCCTGGATCAGTCACCATCTCAGTGTCTATACCACATGCTGTGTCACTCCTGGATCAGTCACCATCTCAGTGTCTATACCACATGCTGTGTCACTCCTGGATCAGTCACCATCTCAGTGTCTGAACCACATGCTTTGTCACACCAGGGACATTCATTCTCTTAGTGTCTGAACAGCATGATGTGTCATAACCTTTTTAAATATTGGGAGCCGCTAGACCAAGTATCAAAATGGAGAGGCTGCATTGCCAAAAAATGGACTTACATATAAGCTGAGATGCCATTTCTCAGAATAGTCCCTTTTTTTCGAGGCACTGTGATCTCGGAACTGGAATATATAAGTTCAGGGGGTGTAGTTGGTGCAGCGGGGCTTGCCCCCTTGCAGAAATAAGTTTTAAGGAGAAGAGCAATTTTTGAGATTCACCTTCTCTAGGTTTTCAGTCTGATTCTTTTCAGCTTTTCAGCCCTCAGTGTTTTGAGTGCCAACATTTCACTACTGAATATGCTTGGTCACTCCAGGATCAGTCACCATCTCAGTGTCTCAACCACTTGCTGTGTCACTCCAGGTTCAGTCACCATCTCACTGTCTAAACCACATGTTGTGCCACTCCAGGTTCATTCACCATCTCAGTGTCTAAACCATATGCTCTGTCACTCCATGTTCAGTCAGCATCTCAGTGTCTAAACCACATGCTGTGTCACTCCAGGTTCAGTCACCATCTCAGTGTCTCAACCACGTGCTGTGTCACTCCAGGTTCAGTCACAATATTGGTGTCTAAACCACACGGTGTGTCACTCCAGCATCAGTCACGATCTCAGTGTCTAAACCACATGCTCTGTCACTCCAGGTTCAGTCACCACCTTAGTGTTTAGACCACATGTTGTGTCACTCCAGGTTCAGTCAACATCTCAGTGTCTTAACCACATACTGTGTCACTCCAGGATCAGTCACCATCTGAGTGTCTCAACCACATGCTGTGTCACTCTAGGATCAGTCACAATCTCAGTGTCTGAACACCATGCTGTGTCACTCCATGATCAGTTACCATCTCAGTGTTTCAACCACATGCTGTGTCACTCTAGGATCAGTCACCATCTTTGTGTCTGAACCACATACTTTGTCACTCCAGGATGAGTCACCACCTCAGTGTCTCAACCACTTGCATTGTCACTCCAGGTTCAGTCACCATCTCACTGTCTAGACCACATGTTGTGCCACTCCAGGTTCATTCACCATCTCAGTGTCTAAACCACATACTGTGTCACTCCAGGTTCAGTCACCATCTCAGTGGCTAAACCACATGCTGTGTCACTCCAGGATCAGTCACCATCTCAGTGTCTGAACCACATGCTGTCACTCCAAGACCAGTCACCATCTCAGTGTCTGAACCACATGCTGTCACACCAGGATCATTCACCATCTGAATGGCTGAACCGCATGCTGTGTCACTCCATGACCAGTCCCCATCTCAGTTTCTAGACCACATGCTTTGTCACTCCAGGTTCATTCACCATCTCAGTGTCTCAACCACAAGCTGTGTCACTCCAGGATCAGTCACCATCTCAGTGTCTCTACCACATGCTGTGTCACTCCAGGGTCAGTTACCATCTCAGAGTCTCATCCACATGCTGTGTGACTCCAGAATCAGTCACCATCTCAGTGTCTAAACTACGTGTTGTGTCACTCCAGGTTCAGTCACCATCTCAGTGTCTAAACCACATGGTGTGTCACTCTAGGATGAGTCATGTTCTCAGTGTATAAACCACATGCTGTGTCACTCCAGGTTCAGTCACCATCTCAGTGTCTCAACCACATGCTGTCACTCCAGGATCAGTCACCATCTCTGTTTCTCAGCCACATGCTGTGTCACTCCAGGATCAGTCACCATCTCAGTGTCTCAACCACATGCTGTGTCACTCCAGGTTCTGTCACCATCTCACTGTCTAGACCACATGTTGTGCCACTCCAGGTTCATTCACCATCTCAGTGTCTAAACCATATGCTCTGTCACTCCATGTTCAGTCAGCATCTCAGTGTCTAAACCACATGCTGTGTCACTCCAGGTTCAGTCACCATCTCAGTGTCTCAACCACGTGCTGTGTCACTCCAGGTTCATTCACAATATTGGTGTCTAAACCACACGGTGTGTCACTCCAGCATCAGTCACGATCTCAGTGTCTAAACCACATGCTGTGTCACTCCAGGTTCAGTCACCACCTTAGTGTTTAGACCACATGTTGTGTCACTCCAGGTTCAGTCAACATCTCAGTGTCTTAACCACATACTGTGTCACTCCAGGATCAGTCACCATCTCAGTGTCTCAACCACATGCTGTGTCACTCCAGGATAAGTCACCATCTCTGTTTCTCAACCACATGCTGTGTCACTCCTGGATCAGTCACCATCTCAGTGTCTATACCACATGCTGTGTCACTCCTGGATCAGTCACCATCTCAGTGTCTGAACCACATGCTGTTTCACTCGAGGATCAGTCACCATCTCAGTGTCTGAACCACATGCTTTGTCACACCAGGGACATTCATTCTCTTAGTGTCTGAACAGCATGATGTGTCATAACCTTTTTAAATATTGGGAGCCGCTAGACCAAGTATCAAAATGGAGAGGCTGCATTGCCAAAAAAATGGACTTACATATAAGCTGAGATGCCATTTCTCAGAATAGTCCCTTTTCTTCGAGGCACTGTGATCTCGGAAGTGGTATATATAAGTTCAGGGGGTGTAGTTGGTTCAGCGGGGCTTGCCCCCTTGCAGAAATAAGTTTTAAGGAGAAGAGCAATTTTTGAGATTCACCTTCTCTATGTTTTCAGTCTGATTCTTTTCAGCTTTTCAGCCCTCAGTGTTTTGAGTGCCAAAATTTCACTACTGAATATGCTTGGTCACTCCAGGATCAGTCACCATCTCAGTGTCTCAACCACTTGCTGTGTCACTCCAGGTTCAGTCACCATCTCACTTTCTAAACCACATGTTGTGCCACTCCAGGTTCATTCACCATCTCAGTGTCTAAACCATATGCTCTGTCACTCCATGTTCAGTCAGCATCTCAGTGTCTAAACCACATGCTCTGTCACTCCAGGTTCAGTCACCACCTTAGTGTTTAGACCACATGTTGTGTCACTCCAGGTTCAGTCAACATCTCAGTGTCTTAACCACATACTGTGTCACTCCAGGATCAGTCACAATCTCAGTGTCTCAACCACATGCTGTATCACTCCAGGATAAGTCACCATCTCTGTTTCTCAACCACATGCTGTGTCACTCCTGGATCAGTCACCATCTCAGTGTCTATACCACATGCTGTGTCACTCCTAGTTCAGTCACCATTTCAGTGTCTGAACCACATGCTGTTTCACTCGTGGATCAGTCACCATCTCAGTGTCTGAACCACATGCTTTGTCACACCAGGGACATTCATTATCTTAGTGTCTGAACAGCATGATGTGTCATAACCTTTTTAAATATTGGGAGCCGCTAGACCAAGTATCAAAATGGAGAGGCTGTATGGCCAAAAAATGGTCTTACATATAAGCTGAGATGCCATTTCTCAGAATAGTCCCTTTTCTTCTAGGCACTGTGATCTCGGAACTGGTATATATAACTTCAGGGGGTGTAGTTGGTGCAGTGGGGCTTGTCCCCTTGCAGAAATAAGTTTTAAGGAGAAGAGCAATTTTTGAGATTCACCTTCTCTAGGTTTTCAGTCTGATTCTTTTCAGCTTTTCAGCCCTCAGTGTTTTGATTGCCAACATTTCACTACTGACTATGCTGTGTCACTGCAGGATTAGTCACCATCTCAGTGTTTGAATCACATGTTGTGTCTCTCCAGGTTCAGTCACCACATCAGTGTGCACTCAAACTACTTCCTTCTTCCCTGTTGATATTAACATACAATCACTGTCATCAATGGCTCCTGCAGACATCTGAAACACAGAGTGGCCACCTTCTTTTTACTTCAGTATTTTGAGCTATTCACTTGTACAATATTGGGCCCAAGTGTTTCAAGTCACACTGCAGTCCCTTCTCATCTCCAAGTCTTAATGGATCCTAACAGATTTTTTGTCACTTAAGCTTCTTTTTTGTAAAATTCTAATTTGGAGACCATTTTTTACAGCAGTCATTAGTTGTTAATTTTGTCTCAAACTCTTCCTCTTGTCCAGCAAATCATCACACATACATAAAATCCTTCTCTGCTAGAATGGGCTTCCCTTCCCAAACTCTATGGAAAAATCTGCATGGTCTCCCACAAATTTTCCCACTTATGTAAATGCTAGACAAGGTATGTGCTAGATATAGGCTACATCTATGGAGACTAACCTCGTCAATAAAGGTTAATAAAACAAATCAATTATACTGGTGCTTTCCATTTGTACTACTATTTAAAGTACAGCCTGTTAGGCCAGAATATAAATATCATTCACTGGAGGATTTCCTATAAAATAAAAAAACATGAATATGGTTCGTAGGTTAGTACTAGGCTAACTGTCCTTATGGGCCATTTTAAGCCGAGCCAATTACTCCATGTCAGAATCAAACTCTGCACCTTGTGTTTCTAAGGTAAGCATCTTAACAATTACGCCAACCTCCAGCTTGTCATTTCCTGCAGTGTACCTGCAGTTTATGATGGATGCAAAGCAGCTGTTTAACAGGATCACTAACACATTGTGCAGAGCTATCATGGACTACTGGTACTATGGGGCTAAGATGTTGAACATATTAAGTTCTGACTCTAGATACACCCAAGTATCAATGAATGAAATTAATTTGCCTTACAGAAAAATACACTTAGCCCTAAAAGACACTTTTTTATAGGGTGTTATCAAAAAGAGTTCATATGAATTCCTTTCCATCCCTAAACCTATAATTCCCTCAATATTTGGAATACCTAAAGTACAGAAGAATCTTCTGGATCCACCCTTTAGGCCTATACCGGCTGCAGCTGGATCAAAAACCTATCCATTGGTGGTTTATGTCGATAGGAAACTAAAACCACTAATGAAATGATATGAACATATTTTGGTGGACTCATGGGATTTTCTAAAAAAGGAACTTCCTGTCACTATTAGCCTTAAAACTTGTTGGTGACAATTGATGTCCACAATTTATTTTCGGTTGTTCCTCATATAAGGTTGGATTGGTGTAATGAGATTTTAAGAGAGCAAGCCTTCCTGCTAACAGGAACTAAATTTATGGAGTGTTTGGAAGTGGTCCTAAAAAATAACTATGTTTTCTTCAAGGGAGAATATTATAAGTAATTAAGTGGGGTTGCTATGGGTGCAGCCTGTGCCCCCTTTTTGCTAATGTGATTTTATTATATTGAGAGAATAACTTTGAATTCAATTATCCTTTCTTTGTTAATATTCGTTTATACTTACAGTTCCTGGATGACATCTTTATTATATGGAAAGTTCAAGGGGAGAATTGTAAGAATTTATCCAATACATTAATAGTACAACAGCCTTTTTAAAATTCACTTATAATATTGTTTAAAATAAGTAAATTACCTAGATGTTATGTTAATTAAAGATATTAAAACAGTACATTTAAATCTAAATTGTATAGGAAAGATAATTTTACAAATCCATAATACTTTAGCAGTAACTACCCTTTACCAAAAGAGAAGTATATTGAAGGGACAAATTGGTCATGCAGCCCATATGCTATCTTAGTATAAGGACCTTCTTGATGAATTACAGATTTTTACTAAGTCATTTTTTAGAAAGGAGTTAACCCCAAACCATTTGCTGGGAATATAAAAAAAAAAATCTTGGAAGGGTGATGTACCAAATATGTCTCATTTTTAGGTTTGAATGACAAACTTGAATTGGCAGTCTCTTAAGAGAAAGATGAATATGGTATTAACAAATTTCTGATCCTAAGGGGGTCCAATCTAAAGAGACAGAAGCACAATATACCAGACCTTTAACTTTAAAGTACAACTATGACATAGGAGGGATAAAAAAAGATTACCCAAAAGTATTGGGACGTCTTTTCAAATATGCCGAATGGTTTGAAGATCTTTTCAAAACCACTTTATATAGTTACTGAAAAGGGCAAAATATCAAGAACCTTTTGGAAGTATGGGCTAATTGGTGGACAGAATTAAACAACTCAAAGAAAAATGGCACGTATAAATGTGAGGATTGTCACTAGTGTCAATACATAGCAAATTGTGCTGAGTTATAAAGGTTCCTATGAAAGTTAATAAATATTTTAATTGTTCTTCTAAAGGAGTGGTATATCTTGCTTATTGGAATGCTTGCTCCTGTTATTATGCTGGGAAGATGGAGAGAGCTATCATAACCAGGATTTATGAACACTATTATGAGATTTACAAAGAAATGGAATCCAATACTATATATAGGCATTTAAAGTGTTGTGAGAAAAGGAATGTTTTTATTCTGGATACAGGAGCAAGAGGAACCTAATCCTAGGGGTGGGCAATGGGGAACTCAGTTAGAATAACATAAACTAGTCTGGCAAATATGATTCAATGCTACTGTCTCCCCTAGTCTTAATGGGCAAATTGCCTTGGGGGTTGTGAAAATGTGAGCATTTAAATTATAGTAAACAAATAGCTCAAAACCACTTTACATGAAAATTATGGTGGTTTCTGTTATGGGGAGTGTAATGGTGAAGCAAACAATGGAAATAGGGTGAACTGCATGGATACGCACATATTATTTAAAAGAATTTGTGGAGTACTAGTAATTTAAATGTATATAACCCTATTTAAATTATATCATTTTAACATTTTATTATTTTACATTGGAATTGGTGTATTTATTAACTTACAAGATTAATTAAGATTGAGGAAAGTGATACAATATTGTTAATCAATCTAATTTTAATTAGTTATAAAAAGGCTAGGAAAAACTGTGTATTATTATTATGATAAAGTCTTGGAAAAGACAAAAGTGCTAAATAATAAACTGTTGTTTTCTGAAAGTGCCTGTTTTGTACTATTTAAGGGTCGCCATCACTGAAGTCTTTTTCGGTTATTCATGCAGTTACATGTATTGCTAGTATATTTAAGTAAGACTATAGAGTCTTTGTTATTAGACCTATTGCTCCTGCTGTTATTGAAATTGTCTGGGTATCTTTCTTTCACATTGCTTTCATTTCCTTCTGCAAATCTTGATATTTTATCACTTGGTGTCTTTCTGTATATGAGACACTATAATTGCTAGGTGCAGCAATTTCAATGATCAATGGTACTTTTGTCTTTTTTTAATGGACTACTATATTCGGTTTTATCGTATATATTTTTTTGAATTGTTGGTAATGGATGATCCCATTTGATGCGCACTTCATAATTCTCTATAATGCTTTATGGTTTATTTTTCCAATGCTTCTCAGCTTCTTTTATATTGAAGTGTTTGCACAATCTCCACTGCAAGAATCTTACCGCATTATTATTCCTTTCAGTGTACAGGCCCTCTGCCATGGGTGCATCACATCCAGCAACAAGGTGTGTAACTGTTTTCACTTCTGTTTTACAGATCCTACATTTGCCTGTTTCTTTCACATGTTCAAGTGGTGTATATAGTCCACGGTCCTGTTTTACAGAACCGACCTTTGCCTGTTTCTTTCACGTGTTCAGTGGTGTATATAGTTCATGGTCCTGTTTTACAGAACCGACCTTTGCCTGTTTCTTTCACATGTTCACTGGTGTATATAGTCCACAGTCCTGTTTTACAGAACCCACATTTGCCTGTTTGTTTCACGTGTTCAGTGGTGTATATATTCCACGGTCCTGGGCTGCCATGATTAACCTTTCATCCTTCTTTGGTTTCTACTTACCACTCCTTAACCATTCCTGCATTTAATCCTGATCGATATGAAGTTGTTCTAGAAGATCTTTATACTTACCACTTTATTTGTGGCTTTCCATGTTTCTTTCCTTCTCATTTAATCCTTCTCCTTATATTATTTCATTTTCCTTTTTGGCACATTCACCTGCTCTCTAATTTTTGTCTAATTCTGGTTTGATTTCCATTCCCACTTGCCACATCAAATACCTCTGCTAAACTAAGCAAAGAAGTAACCCTAGACTCATGTTGTAACACTTTCACAGTGTTTAGATCTGTTGAGGTCATCAGATATGTATGCAGTCCCATGACTGCAGATCTATACATATAATCAGTTTGGAGGAAGCCCATACTACCTTCAGAACAGGGAATATATATTCTTGATATACCCTGATTTTTATATATCATTTGATAAGTGTGAAGCATGTTTCTTGTTTTTCTGTCCAAATGATCCAGTACCTTTATGGGCAGTCTATCACAGCAAAACATTAAGTTAAAACAGGAAGACCAAAATGGTTTACAGACTTTATTCCCAAATGTCAAGGATCCTTTCAATATTAGATTTAGTCTTCTGAAGTATTCCTTACTGAGATTTATTCGCATTTGATGAAGTTTTAGTGCCGATCCTTCAGCAGTTCCCAAATATTTGTACACTCCTTCCTGCTCAAGTTCCTATGTATTACATTCCTGTCCTAGACTGAAATTTTCTTGGTACTGGAACTTTCCTGCTAATAACTTTGTGTTTGCACATTTATCAATACCTCATGTCATTCTTATATGAGAAAGTTTTAATCACTTGCAGTTGTGCTTTCAACTCCTCATCCAATGAACTGTACTGTTTTTAGGTCATACAGAAAAAGTAGATGAGAAATCTTTAAGCAAGTTTGTTTACTGGGAGCCAAGCTGAAAACAAGACTAAATCTGTTAAGTAAACAGCTTAATGGGTTAAGTGCAAGACAAAACAACAGCAGTGAAAATAATCACTATGGAATATCCCCCTCTGAATTGTTATCCCTGGGATAATAATTTTCCCTTTGTCATGGCTTAATTGCAAAGTGATTTGCCACTGTTTCATGGTTGCTGTCATGTAATGATCAATGTAAGATGCATCTTATATATCTGTAAGCATTCCTTTATCCATGAATGTGACATGCTGGCCAATGCATTTTTGTAATCTATCCATGCCATATTTAGATTCTTCCCCTTTTTTACAATCCTCCATTATGGCTTTATAGGTTCATAGGGTCATAGACAGGTACTAGGCTATTGGCCCTAGGGCCTATATAAGCCTAGCCAGACAGTACACTGGCTTTTGCCACCCAAGAAAATTATTTTCCTGTGCCCCTGTCAAGCAGCGCCACAGAAGTGATCCCCAGGGTGAATTTCCTATCTCCCATCCAATCATCAAGATTTTTCTTGAAGAGTGCTAATGAGGAGCTTTGTTTGATATAGATAGGTAGTTTGTTCCAGATTATGGGAAGTCTCTGAGACAGGAATCTATCCCTCCAGCATGTTTTGTTTATTGTGGTGGCAAGCTTTAGGTCCCTAGAGCATGTAGCTCAGAGGGATTGGGATTTCTTTATGTGGAGCATGTCCAACAGCTCTGGGATTGACATAGCTTTGTATGTTAGGCAGAGATCGCCTCTGAGTAGGCGATATGTGACGGAGTAAAGCTGGAGTTTTTTGAGACGGTCTGCGTAGGGCATCTGTTTGAGGCAAGTAATCCTCTTTGTGAGGTATTTCTGTGGCCTTTTCAGTTGTTGTAGATGTCTTGTGAGGTACATACCAAAAGGGTCATTATTCTCTATAATGGGTCTAATGAGTGATGAGTAGAGGGGAACAATGACCTATTTTTTCCTGGATGAGAAACCTTTTGTGATGAGGTGTGCCATGTAGAAGGATTTCCTGACTACTGTGGCGATGTGATTATCAAAGGAGAGACTACAGTCCACCTGTGTCCCAAGGTCTCTTATCACACTTTCGGTGTTAAGTAGACTGCCATTTATGTGGTAGTTCATGATCCTTTGTTCCATATGACTTTTTTGTTACTCCTTTGTTCTAAAAGGAGTTGGGAGGGTGGTCTAATGGTTAAGGTGTTTGCCTTACAAACACAAGGTACAGGGTTTGAATCTCACAGGGGATAACTGGCTAGGCTTAAAATGGCTCGCAAGGGCAGTTAGCCTAGTACTAGCCTATGAACCTATGAACCTATGAACCTAATGCCAAGATCAAGCATTCTTCTAAATGACTATAAACTCTCCTGGGGATTCAATAAGATCCGTGTAGGCTTCATGCTATGCCCACATGGAGTTTACATGTTTGCGCGGTGAACAGCACCACTAATTACATATGCAAGCCATGCACTGCATGTAAATGTATACAAGTGTGGTTTCATGGCTAGCAACAGTGTTAACAGCCAGGAAACTGTGTAAAGCTACACGAACACCTGCAGGCATGTACATCTGTTTACCTATGGGCAAACTAGGTCTGCAGAATTCAGCAGAAAATCACAATGACAAGTGACAACCAAGGTTATTAATAAAGCAATGTATACAATGCATGATATGAAAGTGTATACAATGCAGAGCACTGTGGAAACCTGTTTCAGGCATACTTAATAAATGTTTGTACATGTTCATCAAGGGTACATAGACTGCATTATAAATAAATAGTTAGGGGTAGTGTGTGTATTGTAAAGAGACACACAGCTAAATTGTAGGAATGAACGCAGGGGAAGAGGACAGATGATGCATGGTAATGTACAGCAGATGAGGGCATGTCAATGAAGACAGATGTACTATGAACAGTAAAGACACATCTACATGATACAGTACATACTGTACAGTTCTTGTATATTATGTGACTATCACACAAGCTGACATATCAGTGGAGAGGATTATTTGTGATATAAGCATTCTGACATGAGCAATGCTGAGGACCTTTATTAAGGACGGTATGTACAATAGGGGGTAGGTACATATTCTGAAGCTTTGCAAAATTAGTTGCCTGACTATGAATGTAAATGACAGCATACATCTCAACCAAGCGGAACACATAGTAACAGGCTCATGAGCAACAGTAGACAGAAGCATGCACAATTAAGGACAATATCAGAATGATACCACCATTAATCCCATGTCTGTATCATAACATAAGAGATTATGAGTGATCATAGCTGGTTCCATGAGAACACACTTGTACAACTGTCAGGATTTGTCAGCAATCTATGAGGGGAATCAAGCACACCTTCCTCAAAATTTAACATCTGCCACAAGTGTTAGGAGGAGCACTGTTATACCTGTATGTGAATTAGAAGCAATCCTGTCTAGTTGACAGCTATATGGCACAATTCACACTTACACAAATGTACCCATGTCATCAATGTTGTCAATCAGGCTATGTATTTACTGTGTGCATCACAGGAACATGTATCACATATGCATATTGTACAACACTATGATAGGGGGTCCACAACTTCAAACACTAATGTTTATATAACAAAACAAATGCCAGTAACGTGTCTGAGCTCACTGTGGTGAATGTGGTACACCTCAGTAACTCATCCTGGAAGGTGTGTTGTGAGGTACATGACAAAGGGTGCTTTGTACTCAGTTATTGGTGTGATGAGGGCAGAGAACTATGGAACTGAAATGCTCCTTGACATCGATGTCCTAACCAGTTGTATTACATACAAGAGAGTCGTCACCACTGTGGAAACATGCATACCATCTACCTGAGTTCATAAATCACATAAGACGTGGTCTGCTCATAGGGGTGTTCTGTCTACATTATAATCATCTGTATATATGCTTTTTGTTCATCTACTTTGTCTCCATGGTTGTGGCAGCAATCCTTTATGTGTGTTTATACTGTATGTATGATATCAAGACCACATTTGGATTCAGTGATTGTCCTCAAACTCCAATCCTCCACAAAGCTGGTTGGATAAAGAATGTGTATGTCATTCTTGATGTCTGAGACTGAAATAATGAATATAAAAGGGACCAGCACAGAGCCCTGAGGTATGGACCAAATCTTTGGACTCTAGAGATTGGTAACTTCACACACTTCAACATAATCATCTGTCACATATGTGATCCAGTGGTCTACCCACTCAGTGATATATGTTTTTATTACCACTTGTGACAGTTTCTCAGTAATACCTCTGTGCAGATTTGTGCCAAATGTCTTGGCCAGGTCAAATTGCCCTGGATGATTGTGTTGTAATCATACATACCTTTGGTGACCTTGTTGAGGAAATTGAACAGACGTAAAAGACATGATGTAGCTTGAACAAATCACACTTGTGTTTGGAACACAGCTGAGATATTACCTGTGTCCTTCTGGAGAAGGTCCGTGATGAGTCATTGTTCTACCTCACAGATGATAAGAGTCAGGATGGGTCTATAACTCCATGCATCAGGTGATGATCACTTGCAGTCAGTTGGATGCACGTTGATGTACACCATTCTATGGGAACATAGGCCATCTGGAGGCTGTGTTTAAGTATGGATTCAACTGTGTCTGGTAGGTCATGTTTTGAGTCATGCTATAGGCAACCTATGATGTTGTCAGAGCCCATTGAGTCTGTGTTCTTAGCTGTAGACTGCACACAGATGAGCTTCCCTCCTTAGAATAAAACCTGAGTAATGTTTGCATGTATACTTTGGTTGATGGCTTGTGGTGACAGAGGGGTGATGTGTGAGACAAACTGTCAGGTAGTGATTGTCTATTTCCTACTGATTGGGTATGTCTAGTGGCATCTATGTACAGTGCTTAGCTGTGTATTCCCCTTAACATTTCACATTTATTTAAATAAATGATTTGTAAAAAGACCTCCAAACACAACCTTGGTCATTCATCACATTCTGCACATTTGTACTATGCACACAGTTGTACACGTACCAATGTCATATACTTATATTAGTTGTGCAACATATGCCTATATGTGTTTCATGGACAAACTATGTTTGAGTGATCTGATGCCATATCAGGACACAGAAGAGATCAGCTGTTTAGGGTTCATGCAGAATATTTCCTGACACAAATGCTAATAGTCACACAATGCTGCTGATGACCTCCTCAATAATCCTTGGGTATAGCAACACAATTGCACATACAATGAATTTCACAAGGGTGCAATGGAATCGGGAGATGAGATACCTTGGTTATGTATATCACAGCATAGCAACATGTGTATGACACATGAATTATGTGACCATATAATCAACATGACTTTATACTGATGTCTGTCACAGAACATTTAGTGATATTATGTAGACACATGCACACCTGTACCATACCGCAAGTGTCACTGTGATGGTGGAATGTGAACTGTGTAGCAGGTTGTTCTGCTTCATTACAACACATGCCTTAATATGCCAACAATATACATACAAGTGTATCATACCATGTCAACAGTTCTCGGGAGGCCACATTACTACAGCTATTATAGCAGGAGCATGTACTGCAATGGCCTTAAGTAGATTAGCTGACATCACAGATTGTAATATCCTCTAGTAGCCATTATGTAATTCTGTACATTCACACCTCTATATAGCATATGTCAATGACAGCAACATTAACATGTCAACTGTTCATAGGGTCACAGGACATTATTAGGCTAATGGTCAACATCACATGAAATCCTAGCCATTATTATACCATGTAAATTAAATCCCTTCTATCTATTTTATGGAAGATAGTAAGCCTATTGTTTTTATGTGTATATTTGTTGGATTGCTTCACATCCTGCCACTGTCCCTATGGGACATATGCACCACAGGGACAGCATTAGCAATCACACATGCAGTCATCTGAGATGGCTTGCAGAAGTTCATGGAAGGACTCTGCCTCATTGTGTGTGCATGCATATTTGACATGATGACATCCTCCACTCCTCTGCAAGAAAGATATTATGTATCCAGAGGAAACAGGAGGATGGTGGATGCATGGGGCTACATGAAAGATATCCTAAGTGGTAGTGAAATGAAGAATGATTCCTAAGATCATACAGTGACTATAATGTACCACCAACCACACACAGACAGCAGTAGATGGCCTGATTTTAACATTATGCCTGGGTATGTATAGAAGATACATGCTATGCAATGTCACAGTAGCAACACCACATATGTCTAACTGTAACACTGTCACATTGCACTTTATGAAGTATGATAGCATCATTTTATGCTGAGGATAACATGTTTGGAGGAGTATAGGACAAGGATGTGGAGTCACATCCCTGTGTAAAATTGTCTCAAAAGCAATAGGTGTATGTATAGACATGCAAGTCACCCACTGTCAGATTGGAACCCCTATATGTACAGGTAATTAATTTTACTGCCACAGCACAGGTTTGTCTTGAATACTGTCAGAGTGCATGTTATACAGGATGCCATCATCATTGTATGCTACAATGAGATGTTCAGAGTAGGGGGTTGACATTGCTCTGGACTCGCATATCGTTCTAAACTGTCTCCATAGTGGTTACTGACTGCAGAGAGAAAAGAACCCTATCTATGTATTTACAAAACACAGTATTAAACATGAGAGTCACAGCACAAATCTGACTTTTAAAGTGTCAGACAACATTTTATAAGTGGTGACATCAGCAGTCTTGTGAGAAAAAGATGGTAATAGCAGTGTCCCACTTGCTGGTGTAAAATATTCTCTCATATTCAACCAACTGAACAAACAAACACACACACCAGTTGACTACAGTGAGAATAAACCCCCTACCTAACGATTTACAGAGCACAGCACTTAACACAAGTGCCATAGCACAAATCTGACTTTTATATTGTCTGACAACACTTTATAGCTGATGACATCAGCAGTGTCTGGTAAGAAAAAGTTGGTAATAGCAGTGTCCCACATACTGTTGTAAAATGCTCATTTGGATGTCAACAAAAGTGAACACACACACACAGACACACACACACACACACACACACACACACACACACACACACACACACACACACACACACACACACACACACACTAATTGCAATGAGTTAGAACTCCTACCTATTTACAAAGCACATAACTTAACACAAGTTCCACAGCACAAGTCTTACTTTTAGAGTGTCGGACACTTTATAAGGGATGACATCAGCAGTGTCTGTTGAGAAGAGGATAGTACTAGCAGTGTCCCACATGCTGATGTAAAATGCTCTTTCAAATGTTAACCAAGTGAACACACACACACACACACACACACACACACACACACACACACACACACACACACACACACACACACACACACACACACACACACACACACACACATACACATATTAGTTGATTGCTATGAGATAGAACTCTTACTTAACTATTTACAAAGAGCAGCACTTAACACAAGCATCACAGCACAAGTCAGGCTTCTATAGTTTCTGACAACACATAATACCTGATGGCATCAGCAGTTTCTTTTGAGAAGAAGATGGCAATAGCAGCGTCCCACATGCTGGTGTAAAATGGTCTCTTAAATGCGTATACACACATTTACACTCTAGTTGACTACAGTGAGAACAGAACCACTATCTAACTGTTTACAGAGCACAGTACATAATGCAAGCTCCAGAGCACAGCTCCAACTTTTTATGATGCTGTTGGACAATTTATAGTGGATGACATCATAAATGGATGTTTGAGAGAAGATGTTGGGAGGTCTGAATGAAAAAGATGTGCATTCAAGTACAACTGACAATGTGATTGTACTGATGACTGTAGAATGCAAAGTTATGCTATTCTGACTAGACACACACACACACACACACACACACACACACACACACACACACACACACACACACACACACACACACACACACACACACACCACTTGACTGCAGTAAGATTAGAACCCACATCTAACTAGAAACACCAGCTACATAATTTAGTACTTAATGTAAGTTCTATGGCACAAGTCTGACTTTTACAATAATGTTGGACAATTTATAGTGGATGAAATCATCACTGAATGTTTGAAAGAAGTTGGGAGGCCTGAATGAAATGGATGTGTAGTCATGTACAACTGGAAAAATAAGTGCATGGCATAGGGTTGTATTGATGACTGTAGTATACCCAGTTATGCCCTACTGACTAAGCACACAGTGCACCACCAATTAACTAGAGTGAGATTAGAACCCCTACAGAACTTAGTACCTAATGCAAGCACCACAGCAGAAGTCTGATTTTCACACTGCTGTTGGGCAATTTATAGTGGATGACATCATCATCATTAGATGCTGGGTGGCATGTATGAAATGGATGGCTAGCCATGTATGACTGCCAAGATATTAAAGTTCTGCACATTACTAGATGTATGTGTTTGCAAAGTGTGGTATTTGCTGTTTTTTCAATGTGTAGGTACACTTCAAGAGACAGCTTTACAAATGTGATGCGTATAGCTCTCCACATTACTACAAGTATTAGACAATATGAGTGTGTATTATCAGTATAAAGATGTAAATGGTATGTAGCAAAGTAATTGTTTATTTCTATACTGTATTTGATATATTTCGGAACAAGTACTGACAGACCAAGTTTCAAGTGTGTGGGTGCAGGTAACACATCACTACAGTGCAAATATCTTTTCTACCCTTAGAAAATGCCTTCCCTTTGGATGCATTTTTACATGTACTTTAAGGGGATGGGAACTAAGTGGCAGTAAACATAAGTACAACATGGTGATGTGCACTTATAACTACTTTCCGTAGTGCACCTTCAAGCAGTGCTTTATGTAATTGTTGACAAAGTGTACACATTTATGGACTCCTACTTGAACAGAACCTAACCATACTGGCTATAGCAGACACATATAACATATATTATGGTGTTCATAAATAGTTCATATCAGAAATGTTGTGCTAAAAATCATATAACTTTAAAATGTATTTAGAGTGCTTTCCCCATTTGCATGTAGTTAAGTGATGAGCAAACATGGGCTTCTGCTTGACTGATAAACATATGAGAGTTCTGTTGGCTTGCTTACCTCCTCACAAACACACTAAGCAGAGAGGTGCAGCAGTTAGCACTTTGGATAGTACTGAGTGTAAGAAACAAATCTATTGCTTAGCTGACTCTGTGACAGCAGGTGCATGTGCAGTGAGATATTTATTTTGAGCACAGAAGATCCAGGGATCAAATCAAGCTGTATCTAACACATTTAAATATGTATGCCTAATGTAATGAAATCATTTTTTATTATACTTTCACTATGTGTTATCTTAGTGCAACATGTTTAAGCAGCATTGCTCAGAGGTAACTGCACCATTGAAGAGCCATTCAACATCACTCAGCATTTGTGGCTGATGCCAAATTCCGCACAAACACAGGGAACAAAAAATGAAGGGCTTCATTGGTTTGTTTTCACTTAAGTGTGTGGTGTGTGATTCTATATTTAGACCAGATTAAAGATGGGGAGCAATCAGGGGAGGAGCAAAGGAAAAGCAATATAGGAATGTTCATGAGGGAGGCAGGAAAGTGTCATAACTATCCCCTTCTTCAACAGTATAAGATAAAAATATGTATAGAATATTAGCTGAATTTGGACTGTTACCTGAACAAAGATGTGTGACAACAATGTAATTATGTTGTATAGCCAATTGGACCAAATCAAGTGTGTTGAGAAAACACATGTGTGAAGTGGAGAGTTATGTATGGGGTGATATATATATATTTTTTTCGTGTGGGAAAGGTGCCCATTTTTTATTTGTTACTTCAGTAAGAGAGGAATGTTGGGTAAGGGACATAGGTATTTCTGGGTCAGGTAAGTACAGTAGGTGAGAAAGCAGGCCTCTAAGCCTCTATGACAACTATCTTGGTTAGAAGACCCCCACCAACTCATACTCACACAACTCTCTATTGCCCACCAAATGTTCTATAAACCCGATAAAACTCCAGGTCTACAAGGCCTCCTCAACCCACATAAAAATACCCGTGCACTATGATCCAGTAATAAAGCACTAATTGAAGTAACCAAGAGTAAAAACAGCTCAGGTGACTCTCTACATTCCTGTTACATTACTAAACTGTGGAACACCTTACCTTTTGAAATCAGAAGTTTAACTAGTTTAAAAAATTTCGAGCATCACATTAAAGCACATCTAACCAATACCTGGACTTGTACATGTACTGGGAATTTATAGCCCATACCATGAACTAGCTCTTTGAAAAAGAAAAATTGTTAAAATGTATGCAATGAGCATCGAATTCGAGTCATTTGACTACATTTGTTTACTTTCACTTTTCACTGTTTAGATCTAGTAAACATTAAGTCTCTAGCTTGCTATGTAACCTGTATATATGACTGGTTATCTTAACTGTGCCCATTGTTTACAAATATACCTGTATATATGACTAGCTATCTTACCTGTACGCATTGTTCACAATATCATTACCTCCTACTACTGTACAAATTGTCTTCTAGAAGCATTGTTATCTAAGATCCATGGTCAGGTCTCCCACTCATCAAACTTTTCCTGGCTTACTCTTTTACCAACATGAATGTGTGCTACTATTTTATTTACTTTGCATTTTAAGAAGTTTCTTTTTCTATTATATCTTCATTGTATTTAAGATTTTTTTCTACTAACAAAACTATCTACTAACAACAGAGCATTTCTCCCCATGCCTCAGCTGAAAAGGATTTTATGCCCAGCTGGACTCTTCTGGTAAACAAATGTAAACTAAATAAATAAATAAAAATAAACAGGACAAATAAAACAAGACACAGGGATGGTGGGGGACACCATGATTGGGTTTAGAGAGGGGACATCAGATTCCCATGCTCATCAAATATGGGGGCGATGAGAATATAGGCCTCACTCACAGATCTTTCATCACTGTCCCCTTACTCCACTGGCTTTTGGAGGGCTTGACATATTCATTTGTTTCATAATAAAGAGCATCCTCTCTATCTGGTGTAGGTGTGCACCAATGATGCTGTGCATGACCCTATGCACCAAGCCTGGCATCTCCTGGTGGGTGACAAAATCCTCACCTCCATCACTACTCCCGGGGGGTAGCACTGTAGCACTGCACCAGCTGTCGGGTAATGCTACCTTATGTGGATGGCCCAGGTAGTGCAGGGTAAGCAGAGGCAGTACTGCCAGTTTGGGTTCCAGATGTGCTGGGCATTGGTGCAGGAGCCATTGGCTTGGGGGCAGGCTGAGCTACAGTGCTTGGCTTACCTCCCTGTGTTGTAAAACATTTTGTGAATTGTCAGAAATTGATAACATCAAAATTTTGTGGCCACACATAGGTTCATAGGTTGGTACTAGGCTATCGGCCCTAGGACCTATAGAAGCCTAGCCATAACAATTCCCTGGCTATTTCTTCCCACACTATTTACTTCCCTGGACCCTTGGGGTGGAAGAAAAAAGAGATAATTAGTACCAACATATGTGGCATACAATGAATTATTACAATATAAAAAAAAAAATCTCCTTTTACAATTAAGTATATTTAACAACTGCAACCTATAAATGGTGATTACTCAAAGAAATCCTTACAATGTGTATATATTGTACAGATTCTTGGTCAAATAATACTGATTAAGTTAACAGCAGGGCATTTATGCCACTTCTGTTGAAATGATTAGGTAATTTTCTTAAATGATTTTACTATATATTTGTTACTTGTGGTATTTGAACCCACGACATCTGACTACAGTATTAGAATTGAATCCTACAGTTGCTTGTGCTACAGACTGAAACATGCATGCTTGATTTTACAGTTAGGATATGCATGCTTGATTTGCTACTACTGTAGAGAAGAGCAAAACTTTAGATAAAATAATAGTTCTGTTGTGCTGTGTGCATGCCCCTTGCTTCCTTTATTCTTTCTAAACACTCTGCAGGGGCTTCCCTGTTCACCATTATCTTCTAGTTGGCTGTGGAATAAAAAGAAGAGAACAAGAGAGCAGCATTATGTATATCAGTCTTGCCTATATACCACTGTCCGTCTAGTTTAAATTCTCTTTATCTGTATACTTATACAACTGCAGGATGTCTGCAGTCCTAAATTCACCTAGCCACTGGTCGAGTGCATTCTGCTTGCACCTTTTGAGGTCATTAAAATGGTGACTGCACTGTTCTCCAGTGCATGGGATGCCATTCCCACCGGAGACAGGCTTGAGCAGATTATAACATGCCTCAGACTTATACTGGGACCTTGCATTGTCCCCCTGCAAGAGCCTTCAGCTGTGGCACTTTACAGGGAGTCCAATAAAGATTCTTGACTCCTCGACACCCCACCTTTGAGCCCTAAATTGGGCACCTTCCCTTCTACCTCCAGACATGTGTGCTCAGTGAAAACAGCAACAGTTAAGAGTACTTTCCCACCAGTTTGTGTTATTGTATTTACTATTAGTGTTCAAACCCGAATAACCATGCCAACCAAGTATGAACAATGTTAAAAGGAGAGCGACAGTGTAAAACTGAGTGGAAAGCAGTTTTGGAAATAGGACGGTTAATCTGATAGTTGGCATTTTTTATGGGCTGGTTGCTGCTGTAACTGTTGGGTGATTTAACTTTGCAGACATGGATTGGGGGCATAAGTGTTATGACCTGACACATTTTTTTGTGTGGCTTTACACACACTGATAAAATTAATTTGTACAATGTGGGATTAAAACGTATGCATTAGAGACAAAACATGTTCTTTTACATTGGTAATTTTTCATCCTAGCCACAGAAAAAGTGCTTGCCTGACATGCTTATGAATTATATATAAATACACATGACAGACTGAGTGAGTAACCATGCATGTGTGTGACCTGACAAGGTCCTGGTTTATAATTTCATGTGTGTATGAGTATCACTGAGGTCTGAAGGCCAGTCAAGGGCAGAGAAAACAATTATAATTACAGAAACATAATATTCAGTATACCCTCTGTCATACATATAATTCATATGAGATCTACTGCTATACATACTTATTATTATTATTATTATAATCATATAATTTAGTTAATTTTTTTATTTATTTTTTTAAAATTGAGAGGACAAGTGTTAATAAAATTGGGAGTGTGGTGTCGCTCGCTCGGTCAGGATAAAACAGACGAACAGTTGTGGGTTCGGTTCAAGCACCTTTATCACAAACAAACACATCTGTATTGAGGCTTAGTAACTTATACTTAAATAAACTTATAAACAGACTGACTACTGCACTCATACATGTTAACACTCTGGCTGTTCTCTCAAAATGGCACTGCCACCTGCACATGCTCAGTATTTATATGCATGTGTCTACAATTGGAAATGCTTCTTAAAGTTACAGCACACGCTCTGTTCTACATCCTTCCTCTTTAAGAAATAGATCATACACCAAATGACAGTATTCACTGACATGAAATTACACAGAAATGATCCTTTGACATGCAATTATATAGAACTAATTCTTTAACATGCAATCATACAAAATTAACCACATATAAAAAATCGTGTCCAGGTTGCTGTGTGTTTTACACTAGGTCTAGAAATACGATCTGATCATGTAACATAAAAATCAGAATTGGATCTAGAAATGGGGACTGTCTTCAAGGAATGCTCAACTTTGGGGACATCTGGGACATCATCAGGAACAGGAATAGATACTGAGACATGTTCTTCAGTATGAACATTGTCAGGGTTGCTCTGAGATCTAGAGTCATATCACAGGTACGATGCTGCAATAATGATTCGGGCACTGGAAGAAGATGCCTGCACTTTCTTTTTATTCTGTATCCTCAGATTCCATTAAGTAGGATCTCGGCTCAGCACATATGCCTCTCACTTGACCAATTTGATCAAAGCCTTTCGCAGTTTGCATCCTGTCTCTACTTCTTTTAAAGACCAAAGACATCTGCTCATTTTTTCATAGCTGGACTCCTGAAAGGAATGCTTCTTAAAATGTTGGGCTTTGATTGTGCTGGTGTTTTTAGCATTAAGTACCAATAAACTAGAACTGATAGGCAAGATCGTTCTGGTTTGCCTAGATAGAAGTCTCTGAGCAGGTGAGCCAAGTGTTTGCCTAGATAGAAGTCTCTGAGCAGGTGAGCCAAGTAGGTTGTCACGGAGTATATTTCTGAGATTAAGTCAATTCAAGAAGATATCGGTATTGCCACACTTTGACTTCTCTAGTAATTGCTTTTCACGCTGTATTGCATGTTCAGCAAGGCCGTTTGACTGTGGGTACTCTAGACTACTAGTAACATGGATAAAGTCCCACTCTTTTGCAAATTTCTGAAATAATTGACTGATAAACTGGACATCGTTGTCAGAAATAACTTTGTGTGGACTACCATGGACCGAGAAATGACATTTCAACTTAGTAGTAACAGTACTGGACATTAGGTTAGGTAGTAAATCTATCTCAAACCAGTTTGAATAAGAGTCTACAACACTAAGGAATGCTGATTGTTCCACTCAAATATGTTAGTGGCTACTGTTGACCAAGGTAGTTCAGGAATCTGGCTTAGCTGATGTGGTTCTTTTTGCAAATGAGGTTTAGTACTATTGCATACTGAACAAGATGAAAGCACTTTATCAATGTTCTTTGACAGAGAAGGCAAAAATACTAGTCCTCTCACCCTTCTTTTGGCAGCTATGGAACCTGGGTGGCCACAATGCAAATCTGAATGTATTCATGTTGTAAGGAAGTAGGAATAATTACTTTGGGACCTTTGAAAATGATACTATCTTCCATCAGCATCTCATCTCTGTATGGAAAATAAGGTTGCACTTCTGGTGGTACACAAGATTGCTTTGAAGGCCATCCAACATTTATGAAGTGACTGAGCTTCTGTAAAATTGAATCAGTCTTTGTATGATCTCACAGCTCATCAAGTCTTGTGGTAGAAAAAGTATGCACTTCCATGACATCAAAGTCAGAATTCTCTGCGTCAAGCTGTTCTGTGATATTTCTGGGTGATCTGGATTAGGTATCAGCCAGATAAAGAAGTTTGCCTATTGTATAGACCATTTTGTAGTTCTGTTTTTGTAATCTGAGCATCATTCTTTGTTGTCTTGCTGGAGCTGCATGCATAGGGTTATTTAAAATAGTGAATAGAGGTTGATGATCAGTTTCAACTTGGATAGCTTGGCCATAAATATAATCATGGAACTTTGAACATGCGAACACAATTGCCAAAAGTTCCTTCTCAATTTGAGCATACTGTATTTCCGTTTGGGCAAGAGTTCTAGATGCATAGGCAACTGGTCTGCCCTCTTGAAGAATAACTGTACCATGACCGAACTATGAATCATCACAGGAAAGAACTACTCATTTATGGACATCATAGTACCTCAATGTAGGCGGGTTGGCAATTCGCTGTCTGAGGACATCAAATGATCTCTAGTGTTGTTCTAACCATAACCAGGCAACATTTTTGCATGTCAGCTCTCTTAAAGGTGCTGATAACTTACTAAAGTCAGGGATAAATTTGCCCATATAGTTAACCATACCAAGGAAAAGCTGTAGGGCTTGGATATTGTCTGGAGCTGGCATCTCCAGAATGGCTGCTTGTTTTGAAGGTCTGGTCATAAGCCTGTACTGGTAAATAAATTACCTAAATAAGCAACTTCTGGAAGCCTGAATTTACATTTCAGAGGATTGAGCTTCAAGTTCACTTCACGTCCTCTTTCTAGAACTTTCCTAAGGTTTCTGTCAAGGTCTGCTTCTCCAATTACTCCAACCAGTAAATCATCCACTATTATATCACACGGATAACCTGAAAAAATTTGCTCCATTGCACGGTGAAAGACTTCACTGGCAGAATTTATTCCAAAAGGCATTCTGAGAAATCTGTTTCTACCAAATGGTGTGCTGAATGTAGTCAGTAATGAAGATTTCTGATCAAGCATTACTTGCCAAAATTAACTCTTTGCATCCAAGACAGAAAAAATAGTAGCACTTTGCATGAGGGTGCAACTTCCTCGACTGTATGTATAGGATGATGAGGTCTCTTTAAAGCATTGTTCAAGTCTCTTGGGTCAATGCATATTCTGATTTCATCTGAGCTCTTCTTGTGAGCAGCTACCATGGAAGACCCCACTCTGTTGGTTCTGTGACTGGATAAATCACACCTTGCTGCACCATCTTATCTAACTGGACCTTGACCTTGTCCTGCACAGCTATTAGAACTTTTCTCACTGGTCTGACCACTGGACTGACCTCTGGGTCTACTTTCATGGAGTATACAACTGGAAGTTTGCCTAGCTTGTCATCGAAAACATCAGCATACTCTGAGAAAATAGCATCACTGAAGCTGCACATGTGTTTACATGATATACTTCTTTGGTAAAAGAAAGCAGTTTCATTCTTAAACTGTCTCTGAGACCTAATAATGACTGCACATGTCTTTTGACTACATAAAATTGCAGGCTGCAACTGTTCCCAGAAAATAGCATGAAAGCACTACTGAGACTTCAGTTTGAATCTCTTCACCTGTATAAGCAACAAGCTTCACACAATTAGCCAAATTAAGTTGTTCACCAGATCTCATTCTAGCAAATATTTCTGCTAACATAACAATGCACTTTGAACCAGTGTCTACTTTGAGCTCCATGGGTTTACCATTGATCAGGACAGTACAAAGCACTTTGTTCTTTGCCAACGATTCTACTGCATTAACCTTTTCACCAATCACTGATACACCATCTACATAGAAAGTGGAGTTGCAGCTTTCTACATGATCAACTTGCTTTTTTTGAGTGATCTCTCTTAATAACTGAATGAGGCTTACTTGATTTACAAAACTTTTGAAAGTGGTTCCATTTTTTTACACTAGTAGCATTGCTGACCAAATGCTGAACACTTCTCTCTTTTAGACTCATGATGGCACCACAATTATGACAGTTAACAATAAGACTTGACTTGGATTTTTCTGACTCACTCTTATACTGCACTGAGCATGTCTTTTTTGCTGGGCTAGTCTTTGAACTTGCTAGAAAGTTATGTGTCCTTCCTGGAAAACCTGTAGGGGATGCAGCTGGTATGTGCTTAGGCCTGCTTCTGCTAGCCATGTGCTGCATGCTGTCTATGCTTGTTCTAGAGACTGCTAAAACCATGCTCTTATCACTTGCAAGCATACTCGTGTGCCTTTCTGTGAGCTCCTGGATTTGACAAATCTTTATAGCTTTACTCAACATTAAATCACTGTCACAAAGCAAAATCTTTCTCACTGCAGCATTATTAACACCATACACAAGCCTGTCCTTTATTAACTCATCTTTCCGATTACGCAATCTGTACATTTTAGCTTTATTTCTCAAGTCATTGATATAAGCTGCAAAAGTTTCATCTGGCTTTTGGTCTCTTGTATAAAATAGGGGTCTCTCTAATGCAACATTTGTCTGGAGGTTGCACATTTCTCTAAATTTACATTTCAAGCACTCAAGGTCCTCTCTTGATTCAGCCGGTGCAACAATATGGTGGTTTTCCCCTTCTCCTGCATATACTGCTGGTGAATACAAACAAATGCTCTCTTTCAGTGGCTTCTGACCCTACTAAGTTAAGCAAAATAAATGCCCTCAGATATGCATCTTTTCCAGAAAAAGCTGCTTGTTTGAAAATATCATACTCCTGTTCAAATACTCTCCAATTCTCTGCAATATTAGGATCAAACACAAGTGGAGTGGATCTGCAAAAAGCCTCTGCCATATCAACACACAGTAGTGAAGGTGCTTGAAAGTACTGTATGCACTAACATACACACGTAAATATGCTAGAACTTTTATGCCAAAACTTGTAATTATGCCCAGTAGCGCAAGACACTCTTTGAAATAACTGCACTTTGCCAAATAAGTCTCCTTAGTACAAGAACACTTTAAAATCACTGTACTTTGTGAAACTACCCTTTATCAGTGTAAGAAATGCTTCACAATGACTATACTTTGCAAATGAACTGTACACAGCACAAAAAGCTCAGAATAAGAAACGCTTTGAAATGAATGCATTTTGCAAATGAAATCTATAAAGCACAAAAACTTTTCAAAATGGCTGTACTGTGATAAATAACTCTGTACAGTGTAAGAAACACTTTGAAATGGTGGCACTCTATGAATAAATGTACACAGCACAAGAAACTTTTTGAAATGGCTGTACATTAACTCCACTTTGAAATATAACTGTACTTTGCACACAGCAAACTATTTTAAATAATTGCATCATAACAAAGCACACACTCTGCAAACACTTTGCACACTGAGATACTTCAAACAACTCCAGTTCTGTTTTGAATGGCTTCGGTCAAGGTGAAATAGTACTTTATGCTAAAACACGATCATGCACAAAAAAACATGCAGTTGCCTTTATTCCTTAAGCTTATTTTGCCCTGTTATTGTACTCGCTCTGCCTGTTTAACCTCTTATCACGCTCGTTATACTTTTTCTAGTGTTCATTTTACTTTAAACATGCTCGTTATGCAAACCGCAGGTAGTTCTGAACCTATATAAGTATTTCTTATGGATTTATCAAATAACGTGGTTTTCGAACACTTTGTTTAAATAATAATGCATTTTGTGCCTTTCATTTGATTAATAATGTGTTTTATGCTACTCGTTTAATTAATAATGTATTTTGTGCTTTATGAATGCTCTGTATCATTTTCTTTGCAAAATAAATAATTTGTGCAAGTTTTGGTTACCTGAAATTCATTTCTGGCCCATTCTAATCATTTGAGTACTGTATCACCCAACCTGCTCAATATACCATCACCGTCAATTCTGCACCTCATGGCTTGAAGAAGTTGCACTCTCAATCCAAGTTCTGACAGTATGTCACTCGTCCGGTCAGGATAAAACAGACCAACAGTCGTGGATTCGGTTCAAGCAGCTTTATTACACATAAACGCATCTGGATTGAGGCCTTGTAACTTAAAGTTAAATAAACTTATAAACAGACTGACTACTACACTCATACATATTAACACTCTTGTCTGTTCTCTCAAAATGGCACTGCTACCTGCATGTGCTCACTATTTATATGCATGTGCCTACATCTGGAAATGCTTCTTAAAGTTACAACACACTCTCTGTTCTACATTTGCTAGATTAGAATCCTAGCTAGCCTTTACAGTGAACATTAACGTATGCCAGTTGCCACAAGGAAGATTGGACTGCAAGTGTATTTTTACAGTCATTACTGTGCAGAGTGCTCATTGCAACTGAGACCTTGTTTGTCATCCTGCTTATTACTTATACATACACATTAAAGAGCTGGGTGCTTAAACATTTATGTTTGTGATATGACAGTTCAGAAAATATATGTGTAATTGTAGAAGCATAATTCTGCTGATACCCACAGAATACATTTAATATATATCTGATATCCTATGTATGCCCATTTTACCAGCTGTAGACAGTTATTTCTATATTTAATTATTGTTTTCATGTTAATTGTAATATAAAGTAAACTGGAACAACATGAATAAAACTTTGGACTTTGCTGGATTAGAACCCAGGCTCACCTGTATTGTAGCCCTACACTTACACCTACTGCCACAAGAAAAAATAAGGAACACCTGTATATTTTCTTATTCATTATTAAGTATGTGTGCTGACTGCCATGTAACACTGCTTAGCGGGTTTGTGTGATGGTCAGCAAAACAGATGCAACAATGTGTGTGTGTGTGTGTGTGTGTGTGTGTGTGTGTGTGTTTTTGTGTGTGTGTGTGTGTGTGTGTGTGTGTGTGTGTGTGTGTGTGTGTGTGTGTGTGTGTGTGTGTGTGTGTGTGTGTGTGTCTGTGGGTCTATGTTAGAATCGCAAAACATTAATCGACACATAAATGTCAAAGTCCTAAAACAGTGAAGAGTGAAAAAAGTGAATCTGGAATGTCGAACATCCTTTTTTTGGCCAGCAGGGTGATCATGGGGATGAGGAAATAAATCCTTTTCCCCACTGTAGTGCAGTCTCAGAGTTGGTATATTTAAGTAGGGAGGGTGTGGGGGATGCAGGGGGCTTGCCCCCCTGCAAAAACATTTTAAAAAATATTTCACTTTACGTTTGTTCCATTGAGTTTACCTTACCTGTATGGCACTGTTGCTTCCGGGAATATGTTCAATATTGTGATTTTCGCATTTTTTCATCCTTCGCTGTTTTTGGATTTCGACAATTATGTGTCGATTAATGTGGATTTGTGAAAGTAAGCTTTCACGATTTTAATATAGACCCATGTGTGTGTGTGTGTGTGTGCGTGTGTGTGTGTGTGTGTGTGTGTGTGTGTGTGTGTGTGTGTGTGTGTGTATGCATGTTTATAAGTGTATGTGTTTTTGCATGTGTGTGCGTGTGCATGTGTGTGCGTGCGTGTTTCTGCGCGCGTGTGTGTGTGCATGTGTGCGTGTGTGCGTGTGTGTGTGTGTGTGTGTGTGTGTGTGTGTGTGTGTGTGTGTGTGTATGCATGTGTGTATATGTTTTTGCGTGTGTGTGTGTGCATGTGTGCATGTGTGTGTGTGTGTGTGGGGGGGTGTATATTTGGGTGTGAGTGTGTTTATGTTTCTGTTTGTGTGTGGGAGTGTGTGCATGCTTTCATGTATGAAAGCGGAAGTGTGTTTGTGCATTTGAGAGAGAGAGAGAGAGAGAGAGTGCGAGACTGAGATCAACAGCAGTTAGGAAGTATGCATACCTCTCCACCTCTTAGTTTAAAAAACCTGGATAAAGCCTAAAATAAAGAGGGCTCAAAAATAGGAACAGATTTTAGATATTGCTCTAATAAAATTAGAAATTTGTGTGAATAACATGATTTGCATTACCATGCATTTTCTGAAGGAAATTAAATCTGAAACTAAAATGTATGTCATTATTTAGTGACTTCAATCTCCAATGACTGACAACAAGCCACGCATTTCAGAAGTAGATGGAGTAAATATCTGGATATTTTTAGAAAATGTTATATTTTATACACAAAATACTTCCTCCAACAACATTGCACAGAGAGTTGGAAACATTAGGTGGAGGAATTATTTTACATCTAAAATATATTAAAAAATACAAGTATTAAAAAATAAGTGAGTAAAACACAACCGTTTTACAGATGGCCCATTATCTAAGCACAACAATGCCCTCGAGGGTATGTGTTGCTGTGTAAATTAAGTCCTTGCAGTGGTGTAGAAGTCCTCTGCCTGCAGCTTTGGGCCTCATAACATCCTTGTTTGGGCTTTATTTACACAGGAACATACACCCTGATGGGCATTATTGCTTGCATAACTGTAATATAAATTAAATAATATAATGGCTGTAGAGCAAGACAAATGAAAACAGAACAACAAAACACAGATGTATGAAGTATACAGATAAACATCCCATGGCCACTAGCAGAAACAATAAATACACTATCATTTTTACATGGGTGCAAAATCACAACACATCCCATATCGGTGAATTCTCCCCACATAACCCAACATATTAATTGTATCAATTTCAAGGTTATCAGAATTTATAGCAAAAAAAAATAGATTGCCTGTAAAAGAACTGCTTTCATTTCTCCAACTTTAGTGGAATTTTAACATCAAGGAAAGCAAATGATATCTTCAGATTATACTCTAGTATGTCTTAATATTTTTGCTTTTGAGGTTTTGATAGTATTCAATTCACTAAAGCTATAAGTTTTATCTAAATACGTGCATTAGTTAAACAATGCTGTTCCTTTGCAAGTAGCTAGTGTAGTTCAGATTTCTAGTACCTAAGACATAACAGATGGATAACTGTAGTAGTTTCAATGTTCTTTAGTTGTTCATAAACATTTGTTTAAATAGTACTAATAGCTGATGTCATGAAAAACGCAAGCACAATTTTTTTTACAAAAATGTTAGATTATTTTGCGTTATTTCTGTTTGATTTAAATCTGGGAAAGCTGACAGTTAAGCAAATGTTGATTGTCTTAAGCTGGAAATAATTGCCATTGTAGCAGGACATAATTAACACATTAAGATTGTTCTGCCTATGGAGTTTGAAATAATGAAAAACTTTTTTTTTTCTTGTTACAAATGCATAACTATGAATATTTAGATATAGTCTTAAATAATTAAAAGTGTTTGCTTTGCCCAGGAGCCTATAAGGCTCATGTGATATTTCCTTATATTTGCAGATAAGTCATACATCTGACAAAAAACTTCAGTAGAGAATTTCTTGTAAATCTGGCTGCAACACCTCTGCATGTTCTCATTTAATAATCTATTTGTAATTTATTGTTTCACAGTGTTCGAGAAATGCACAAGTAAACTGTAGAATATCAGAACCTCTCATCCTTTCTGAAAAGCTTAGTAACATGATATCTCTTATAGGTATGTTTCCAAAGTCTTCTATTTATTTCTTCCTGTACATGATAACATTTCATTGATAATTAATAAATATTGTTGTACAGACACTACTGTATTCTGGAATGTAAACAAAACGTCAAGCTGTTGATAGTAGCTAAAAAGCTTTCCATTTGATATTTAGGACTTTCAAAAAATCTGTAAGCTTCTGACTGATTTATAAAAGTTCTTGTATAATAGCTTGCAGAGTAGGAAACAGACTCATGACATTTTTTTTTTTCATAAGAAGCCAAAGTCTGTAGTCCAATCTTGTGGGAAAGCATTTTTAAAAGATTTTTAAAGGAAGCTGGCAGTTTAACTTTGATTAATAGAACCAAAGCCACCACAATGAAGGAAAACAATCAGCTTTATTGACAAACAACCTTGTTAAGCGCTTTCTTCCCCTAAATTACAAGGGACTTCCATACACACATCAAATTGATTAAACATAACAATACATAAATAATTCATAAATAATGAATACATTACTTCATGGAAAATAAATAGAATACATATTCAAATTTAATCTAAAATGTTTCTTAACTTTAAAATACTGGTAATGCTAATAGCTTCATTGATCACTGGGTGTACAGTGGCATTGAGTCTCAACTGCCACCTTAATTCGTTAATATCTAAATGTATATCCAGACATTTACCCTGTGGGTCTTTTTGTAAATGTTGAATTACCAAAAATGTAAAAGTATGATCACTACATTCATTCAAATGCCTAGCAAGTGCGTTCGTCTGCCTACCATGCCTGATATCTAATAGGTGGTCACCTATCCAATTTTTAAAATGCCTGCTAGTTGTTCCTCTGTAAAATATAGGACAATCCAGGCATTTGGCTACGTGCACTATGTTCTGAGTGTTACAATTGTAATGTCCTTTAATCATTAGTTTTTCCATTCAGAATAAACTTATCCTCCATCTCTAAAATATGTGATCAAAAACTACCTCTCTTACATTTAAAATTCCCTTTAATTCTATTATTGGAATTTTCACTATTATATTTGCCCATTTCAATATGTTTTTAATGGACCTATCTTTTTTATATATTATTTTCAGTCTCTTCCCAATCTTTTGTCCAACATTTTGGTCAAATTGTACCTTTGGTCTGTTTTCAGGCCATGGATCCTTTGAATGCATTTTTAGGACCATGCATAAATGCACACGTTCTTTGATTTACCTTCCTGATTGTATTAAATTATATTCATTGTTTAGTACAGCACCACCTGTTAGAGTGTGTTTTAAGTATGTAGTTTTGAAAATGTTTGCAGTAAGCAATGAAACAATATGTATGAACCAATATTGACAAAGCTATTCATTGTTGAACATTTCAACCATAAAAGGCCACTCAAACTTAAGTCGGTATTATCCACTAATATAAGTCAATATGCACAATCTCATCCAGATAATTCCACACTAAATAGAACTGTAACTAATGAAGAGATTGCTGCTGTCTAATGTCTTTGTATTTCAGTGCTTCATCTATAAATTCAGTGCCTGCTGCCCTTAAAGAATAAATTGCCTATGTTACATAAAAAATGGTGTCCTGGTCATATGCCATAGGGAATGATTGGAAAACCATCAACAGGTTCATTTTACTAGGCATATCATCTAAAGGAGAACACTAAGCAATCAATCTGCTTGGTGTGGGAAGAGAACCCACAACCTCCTGAACTAAAGGCAGGTATACTAACTGTTGCACAACTGGCACTGAACAACACAGCTATTAAATTCTACAACTGACATTGGCAAACTGTTATTTCCAAAATAAATAAATTAAAGGAGACCTGGCAGTCATACCTCTCAACTACTTAGCACAAAAGAAATCTGGACAAAGCCAAAAATAATGGTGGGACAAAGACTCCAAAATAGGGAAACATTTTAAATATTACTCATATAAATTTAGAAAGTTGTTAGAATAAAAATCATTCTGTTACTATGCATTTTCAAGGATATGAAGTCTGAAACTGAAATGGCTCCCGTTATTTATTGAAGTCAATCCACCACAAATTATAAGAGGAACACACCAAGAATAATACATAAAAGTTTGGACACTGTGAATAGTTGAAATGGATGTTGGCAGTTGGTGTAGTGGTTTAAGGCACTTGTCTGCCTAATAGATAAGGCCCAGGGTTTAATTCTGAGCAAACTCACTCAGCCAACCAGCCCTCTAACTGAAGCATTGCATGCATGTACAACATTTCTGCACTTATTGAATTGTTGATTTGCTGGCTTGGCTCACTTAGGACTTCACATTGAATTGCTGCACTTAAATCTCTGGCTTTAAATCCTTATTTATTGACCCTAAATCGAATCACCTGAGATTTACTTTAGAAGAAACATCCAATTTGCTCCTCTATAGAGAAGTCTCTGACAAGATCCTAAAGCCTGACTGTTTTCTTGCAAAATGTTTCCCGTGAAGTCCTAAAGTCTGTTGTGTTAATGGAAGTCTTCAGGCTTGCATTACTTATGGAAGATTTTATTTTTTATCACCACCCCAAGCCAGCATGGGGCCCTCCAGATAAAGAGCCCTAGGCAACTACCTATGTCACCTAGTGCTGTATCTGGCTCTGCTTCTGAATAACTAGTTTCAAAATGGACCTGATACTAAATGCTAAAAAATTATTTTGCTATATCACAAAAATTAAAATCCATCTTAGATAACTGGCATATTATATTATATTATATTATATTATATTATATTATATTATATTATATTATATTATATTATATTATATTATATTATATTATATTATACCAAAACTAGCCAACTTGGTGAAGCAGCCAACACCATCAGATAGCTTAGTGTCTGGCTTGGCCAGAAACTGGACGTTTACTTCAATATAGAACAGACAAGACTCCGATACAGCAAAGCATTTTTACTGGCCTAGCGATACAAACCATGCCTACTCCCCAGAAAAAAGAACCCCCACTGGGAAAGGGATAGAACTGCAATGGTTGGAATATGGCCTTTCCCTACTTTCTGCTGTCTCAAATAACAAGCTATTCTTATTGCAAACAACCTCAAACATAATGTGCCATTTCATAAGATGAAACAAATATATAACATCACTGTTCAGATTTGGCTGAAGTAAAATGGATTCATAGGTTCATAGGTTCATACTAGGCTATCTGCCCAAGGGCATTTATAAGC
This sequence comes from Protopterus annectens, assembly GCF_019279795.1. NCBI lineage: Eukaryota > Metazoa > Chordata > Ceratodontiformes > Protopteridae > Protopterus > Protopterus annectens. The sequence continues at coordinate 1,448,912,481 of NC_056726.1, forward strand.
CTAGCCCATAGTTATGTGGCTTTCGCCACCCCTTTAGTTTGAATAAAAACTATGCCTATCATTTTTCTGTGCCTCTGTCAAGCAGTGACACTGAAGTAATCCCTGGGGTATATCTGCGATCTCCCATCCATTGGTCAAGATTCCTCTTGAACAAGGCCAGCGAGGTGCTCTGCCTCACATGTACCGGGATTTTGTTCCACAGCATAGGGAGTCTCTGGGTGATGAATCTGTCCCTCCAGCACGTTCTATTTATAACCGTGTCAAGGTTTAAGTCTCCCTCCTTGTGGTTCTGAGGGATCTAGATTTTTTGAGGTGAAGCATATTCATCAAATCTGGGTTTGACATGGCCTTATATGTCAGGCACAGGTCACCTCTGAGCAAGCGGTATGAGACTGAATAGAGCTGGAGTTCTTTCAGTCGGGCAGCATAAGACATATTTTTGAGACCCTTTATCCTTTTGGTGAGGAACTTTTGGGGCCTTTCAAGCTGCAGCAGGTGTCTGGTCAGATACATTCTGAACGGGGCATTGTACTCAATCATAGGTCTAATGAGTGATGAGTACAGGGGGACGATGACCTCCCTTGATCTAGATGTGAATCCCTTCATGATCAGGTGGGCGATATAGAAGGTTTTCCTAACTACTTTAGCAACATGAGTGTCAAACGAAAGGCTACTGTCAACTTGGGTCCCCAGATCCCTGATGACTTTTCTGTGCTCAGTGGATTGCCACCTATATGGTAGCTAGGGGTAACCTTGTTTTTCCCGAAGGGTATGACTATGCATTTTTTGGCGTTTAACTTCAGGCCATGGCTCTGGCACCAGTTATCCATTTGTGTGAGGCCCTTCTGGAGGATATCTGTGTCAGATGTGTTTTCGACTATGGCGCCCAGTTTGCAGTCATCTGCAAACTTTGTCAGCCATAACCCTCCTGTGTTTGCTTGTACTTCAGAAAAGTAGATGCCAAACAAGAGTGGACCCAGGACTGAGGCCTGTGGGACACCACTTGTGACAGACTTTGAGTCTGACATGGCGCCAGCAACTCTGACCCTGTGGGTTCTGTCACTTAGCCAGTTTGCAACCCATCTTGTGATGTATGGGTTTACATTCAAGCTGATGAGTTTTTCGATGATACCTGAGTGGGGTATTGTGTCGAAGGCCTTTGCCAGGTCGAGGTAGGCTGTATGGACTGCCTTTCCCTCATCAATGGCCTTGGTGACTGTCTCGAAAAAGTCAACCAAGTTTAAGAGGCAGGATCTGCCTTTGACAAAGCCAAACTGGGTTGGATCCAAAGTCTGCAAGTTCCCTATGTCTTTATTTATGAGTTCCATTATGATCCTCTCCATGGCTTTGCAGATAAGGCTTGTCAAGCTAATGGGGCGGTAATTTCCAGGGTCTGTGGAGGCACCGCCCTTATGAAGTGGGACCACAGTCGCCATGCGCCACTCCTTGATCCTGAGGTGAGGCTAAGATTAAACAGCTGTCCTAACTGTGGGTTTAATTCCTCGTTGAGTTCATGAAGCACACAGCCGGGGACACCATCCAGTCCCATGGATGCTGTGTTTTGCCTTAGTGAGGGCAGTTCTCACCTGGGCGTTGGAGATGTTTGGGGGCTACAATCCTCTGGAATAGATATCTCTCCTTTTGGGGGAGGGGAGTTTGCACTGAACCTGTCAGCCAGTATGTTAGCAATGTGTGTAGGTTCAGTAATTTTCACATCATTTTGAACTAATTCTGAGCATATCTGGGAGTTTCCTCCTAGGTTTCTAACATAGCTAAAGAAGGCCTTATGATTGTCTTTAGAGTCCTTGGCGATTTTTCTCTCAAAATTTGCCTTGGATGATTTTATGAGAGCTCTTAGTTTTTACTTATAATGATCAAAGGTGTCTTACCTTTCAAGGATTTTGCTCTATCTTGTAGTAGCTTCCTCCTTTTGTTGTAGAGCTTGTTTATGGCTGGGGTCCACCAGACTGGATGCTTGCCTTTGGTACAGAGAGTCTTAGTTTTGTTTGGGATTGCCTGATCCATGCAGTCCTGTAGGTGCTGGTAGAAGGCATTTGTAAGTGATTCAGCGGTTTGAGTAATGTTTACCACTGGCTCAGGGGCCTTAAAGGAGACCACACTAGTTTTTAGAAGTGTGAAATCGGCTTTTGAGAAGTTTTTCACTGTGGTCTTTTTGTTTCAGGTGGGGCGGATGAGGACCTCCAGCGAGATTAGTTTATGATCTGATCTCACCAGTGAGGGGTATACTTCGGTGTTGAACATTTTGATCCCATGTTCGTGATGATGAGATCAAGTATGTTTTCTCCTCTTGTGGGGATGGTGACTAGTTGTTCCATGGCATTTGAGTTTATGAACTCCAGGAATCTTTGGGTTAGAGTGTTCGGGCTTGAGTAGTGTTCCCAGTCTATATTAGGGTAGTTGAAGTCACCTAGTATGATGGTGTTTGGAGATACATTTATCCCTCCAATGTTTTCAGGAAGGCCATGTGAGGTTCCTGAGTTTGAGAGGGTGGCCTGTAACATGCTACAAATTGCAGAGCAGTCTTGCCTATGGTTAATTGCACCTGGATGGTCTCCGATGCTGTTAATTAATCGTCGTTGCCACCACCTTGAGGTGTGGGTGTCCTTTATGGATATGGACACCCCTCCTTTCTTGGTGTTGTCTGGATTTTGGGGCGGGCATGATATGAGGTGAAACCTGTTAGTGTTGGGGTGCTCTCAGGAGCCTTGAACCAGGTTTCTGTCACAGCACAGACATCAATGTTCTCCATATTTAGAAGGGCCTCGAGTGCGTGCATCTTGAGAGTGAGACTTCTGGCATTGAGCAGCATTACCCTTAGTTTTTTTCCTTTTTGGTGTTCTAGGGTGGTAGGTTTAGAATTTGAGCCTTGCCTAAAAAGGCACTATGGGGTGGCAAGAGCCTTTGCCAATATCCGGAAGCCCAGGGGTGACAGGTGCAAGCCATCCCTTGCGAAGCAGCATGGCTTGTCTAGCATGTCATCCCAGGCAGACAGACATTGGATCCCCTTTGAATGACACCAGAATTTAAGCCAATTATTAAAGCTGATCATCTTATCACTGTATTGTGGCATCATTCTAGGTGAAGGTAGGATACTGCTCAAGGTCAGGGTCATACCTGCCTGGGCTACATAATCAGAGAGCTCCTCGATGTCCCTTTTCATGTAGTCCAAGGAGGTACGTCTCAGGTCGTTGACACCAGCGTGGACAATGACTGAGTCATACCTGTACCTGCTGTTGAGAGACCTGAGTGCTTGCGTTATGTGGCGGATTCTAGCGCCCAACAGGCAGCTTACTGTGACCTTCTCCTTACTCAGTCTGGTGAGCGGGACGTCAGTGTGTCTGACTATGGAATCACCAATGACAAGTGTGTCTGGCATTTTGTTTGGCCTTAAGGGCTGTGACTGTTTGACACTCTGACTGTGTGGTCTATGTGTTGCCTGTGTTGGGTCGTGAGGTGGTAGTTGTTTGGGTGTCTGCTTTGGTGGCCTCTGCTGTTTTGGTAAATTTTTGATCAGAGCCTCGAGTATGTCTTTGTGTGAGTATGTGTATGATTTGAAGTTGTGATGGTACCATATGTGACTGGGTATGTATTGTGTGTGGTTACCTTCTCCTCCTGTCTGGTCTTGCCAGTCCTATGTTGAGAGAGCTCAGCCTCCAGTTTGGCCGTATAGTTGCATCTCTCGCATGTATTTGTGTTTTGTGGGAGGAGGAGAGGATTGTCTGTGTACATGAGGCAATTGTAACATTACCTCAATATTCCCAGGTTCACCAGTTGAGCTGGAGAGGACACTAGCAACTGATCCCTCGACATACTAGAAGTAGTAGATAAAGAGACTTTCAAAGGACTCCTAGGGAAGTGGGTTTTAGGCTGGTGGGGTACTATCTATAATAAGAGGGCTTTATCAAGGTGCAAGTACTGTAGGAGTAAGTGCTAGGCTTTACAGATAGAGAATAGTCTACTTGGGAATCAAGTAGAGATGAACTTTTCAGTTATAGGATATGCTGGTTAGATCAGCAGTACAGCTCGAGGAAGGTAGTTCTAAGGGAAAATTTGAAGAGTGGAATTTAGATGGCTCGAATAGTTTAACCTTGTTTAACCGCCGCTGCTCTTGTGTGCAACAGTGGCAACTCAGGCATATCCATCTACTACGCGCGTTAGCGTGTTTTATAGCGGGGGGCTGAAGGGAGCTAGGAATTGGCCCAAAACGACCAATGGACTACTAGTTTCTGGCAGAAACTTCACCAAATCGGACAAAAAGGCCGCTCAGTGCTTCTCACTCCCACTGGTAAGCAAAGAAAATTCCCTCCTTCCTAATAAGGCAATGGATCAGTAACAGGAACTAAAAACAAAGCCCAGGGATCAGCAACTCTGAAACTGGACTACTCTAGTTCAGTAAGGCGGGAAAAAATGAGATTTTTTTGTTTTATTACAGAGATAAGGAAAAAAACAGACAGTAAATGCTATAAATGCTGTAAATCGGCTAGCGCACTTTAGTGTGTAGCCTACAGAAACAATTTGCAACAATTAGTAACTTAAAGTGCAATAAACAGTGTAAAATTCAGAAATCACTTAAAGTAGCAGTAAAACAGGCGAAATGCAGTCGCTAGCTTAATAACAGTGGGAAAGCCACAAAAAATACTTATATCTGGTAGAAAGTCACTCTTTTAGCTCTCTGCTGCTTGGATCACTCTGCAGGCCACCACGAGGATCTGTGCTGAGTTGGTACAAGCTGGAAAACGCGTGTTTAGCGTGTTTTATAGCAGGGGGCTGAAAGGAGCTAGGAATTGGCCCAAAACGACCAATGGACTACTAGTTTCTGGCTGAAACTTCACCAAATCGGACAGAAAGGCTGCACAGTGCTTCCCACTCCCACTGGTAAGCAAAGAAATTTCCCTCCTTCCTAGTAAGGCAATGGATCAGTAACAGGAACTAATAACAAAGCCCAGGGATCAGCAACTCTGAAACTGGACTACTCTAGTTCAGTAAGGTGGGAAAACAAGAGATTTTTTACAGAGACAAGGAAAAACAGACAGTAAATGCTATAAATGCTTTTAAGCGGCTAGCACACTTGAGTGTGTTAGCCTACAGGTAAAATTAAGCAACAAATAACTTTTTAAGAGTACAAAACAGTTAATCAACACAAAAACAGTTTAAATAGAATGCAGAGCTGTATAAACAGGCTAAGATGCAGTCGCTAAGCAGTAAATATTCAAAAAGCCAGAAAAAATACTTAAATCAGTTATAGCAAATACAGTTATAACAAATGCTCTGAAATATACTGTATATTTCCAATATGTTTGAGAAGGACAGTCAGAACACAAGAAGGTTCAGGCGAAAAAGAAAAAAGTTTTGTTTTACTTTTTGAAAAGGGAAAAAGGAGGAACAGAAGGCCTTATCAAATGTTCTCTCTGTATTAAGAAGAATGAGCTAATGACACTAGACTGGGAGGTGTGTCACAGTAGGGGCGGGCAACTGCAAAGCCACCAAGTATAAGAGCAAGACACCAACAGGGAGGGAGGGTCGGACAAAATAAAAGCACTACAGAGTCAAATGAAAGTTTTTAAACAGATAAGGATTTGTGAAGATTCTGAATAGACAGAGTGCTTTATATATATTAAATTATAAAAACAGTAATCTGTAAAAATAATCAAAAGATACTTATATTTTGTAGCTCAGTTGGTCAAACAACTTCTCCAGCCTGCACTGTGTGCAAAGACAGAGACCTACCAAAGTTAGGGCAAGACCAGAACAACAACTTTTTTTACAAGAACACAAAAGAACCAGCCCCCACTAGCCAAGAGATAATTACACAGAGTAAATGTTTCAGTTTATACAATAGCCTAAGACAGCAAAGCACTACAGAGTCAAATGAAAGTTTTAAACAGATAAGGATTTGTGAAGATTCTGAATAGACAAAGTGCTTTATATATATTAAATTATAAAAACAGTAATCTGAAAAATAATCAAAAGATACTTATATTTTGTAGCTCAGTTGTCAAACAACTTCTCCAGCCTGCACTGTGTGCAAAGACAGAGACCTACCAAAGTTAGGGCAAGACCAGAACAACAACTTTTTTTTTTACAAGAACACAAAAGAACCAGCCCCCACTAGCCAAGAGATAATTACACAGAGTAAATGTTTCAGTTTATACAATAGCCTAAGACAGCAAAGCATTGCAGAGTCAAATGAAAGTTTTTAAACAGATAAGGATTTGTGAAGATTCTGAATAGACAAAGTGCTTTATATATATTAAATTATAAAAACAGTAATCTGTAAAAATAATCAAAAGATACTTATATTTTGTAGCTCAGTTGCGGTCAAACAACTTCTCCAGCCTGCACTGATGGCATTACAAAAAAAAGTACTCTACTCCTAGGCTACATTTTTAATAACTTACTCAAACTATAAACCATTGTCTTCCTTACCAGTCATTTGTTCATTCATCCAGACCAGTACTGTCACAACTGGCAGCAATGGTTACCCAGTCATGTTACACAGAACTTAAGAACAGTCCTGGGCAAGGGATCATAGGCAACATATATGCCTTTAGATGGACACACTCAGATGTTCATGCCACACTTTAGGACACATAATAGCACTCACCTTCCAAACTGATCATAGTCATACATGGTATGTCTGGTGTAAATTTGTATTGACTCACCCGATCATCAAAGCAGTTCTTAAAGGTATACAAAGTATTACTTTGCTTGACCTGTAGTGGTAACTTATTTCATAGGCTGGGGATAGATTGAGTTAGGAACCTGTCCCTCTACTGAGTCATGCTTAGTTGTTAGACTAAAAAAAAAATAATTGTGGCTCTACATTGGGAGGGTGGCCTAATGGGTAAGGTGTTTGCCTTATAAACACAAGGTGCATGGTTTGAGTCTCACAAAGGATAATTGACTAGGTTTACAATGGCTCACAAGGGCAGTTAGCCTAGTACCAACCTATGGACAAACACCTGTATTAGTGACTGCAATCTAGAGTCTTGTTTGGTTGCTAGTTTACATTGCTGTCACTAGTACAGGTGTTTGTAGAGCCACTGGTTTTGTGTAGAACTAAAAGGTCAGATATAAGTCTTTCATGGCTTGAAAAGTAAGACATAGGCCACCTTGGAGTAACTGGCAGGTTACTTTACTGTAAGGAGAGTTTTACTAATGCATTGGGATATTTAAAGGATTTAAGGCCTTTATTTATTTTTTGTTAAGCAATGTTCAATGTTGGGGTTTTTCCAGTCTAACAATATGCTTGCATTTGTGCATACCAAAGCGAGCCATGTATTCCATAGTGGGTCTGATATTGGAAGAGTATAGTGGTGGGATAACTTACTTGGATCTTGAAGATATTCTTGTTCGAAATTAACTGGGCCAGGTGAAAAGGTTTTTCTTACTAGAGTGAAAACACGATGATCAAATGAAAAACACTTATCCATATAATAACCATTTTCTCTTATGAATGTATCTCTATGAAGATAACATAGGAAGAAGAAGCAGATTTTTTGCTTAACTCTGCTCTGCTGTACTTTGTCGTATTTAGCTCACGTCCATTTTCACTGCAACAGGTATGTGAATATTCTAGCCCTTTTTGGGAGCTCTTTAGTATTTTTGGATGAGCAGGTAACAGTGCCCAGCTTGGAGTCAATAGCAAACTTGGCCAATCACACCTCTGGGATATTGGCTTTGATGTCTGCAAATAAATGCCAAATGGAGGAGGACCTGGCACTGCTCCTTGTGCTACAGTACTAGTTACAATGTTACATTCAGAAAGGCTACAGCAACTTTCACACTTTGGCATCTGTTGGATATCAATTTTGCAATGCAGCAGACAATGTCGGGGTTTATATTGTTTTTCTTTTTTTTTTTCAATAATACCAGAGTGGTAACCCTTTCAGAGAAGTTTACTAGATTCAGGAGATGGGACTGGCCCTTCTCAAAGCCAGACTATTGGAGGTCTAGTTCAGTTAAGTTGTCTGTGTCTGTGTATAAGAGTTTTGCTATGATACAGTCTGTGGATTTTCATATAAGGCTGATGAGGCTGTAATCAACTCTCTCTCATTCACTGATGTTAGGAATATCAGCAGATACCAGTTTCTGAAGTAAAACAGCAGCTTCAGTAAGTCACAGAGAGACAGTTAGCAGGTTCATAGGTATATACTAAGCTATCAGCCTGCAGACTATTGTAAACATAGCCAATAATCAGTGGTCAAAATCAAGCCCAGTGATTCCGTCTGTGAGTTAAAGACCTTAACCATTATGCCAACCTCACCCTCCCAAGCATAGTTTGGGCTTTTGGGCCACAAACTCACACACCTGCTGTCTGGTGCTGCACAGATGCACTATGAAGGCACACTAAACATTAAGTAATGTATGGCATAACACTTGAATTGAACCCCCAGCATCCCACATAAACATTTTCTAGGTGGAAGATTTATCTGATCACACCATAAAGCAAGTCACACACCATAAAGAATGTTACTCATACTAACTCTACACCATGCAGCATACCAGATTTAATGCATTATAGAACTGGAACAACTTCAAGGGTTCCTCACTAAGAAAATACAGAGTGCAAACAACATGAACAATGCGGATAGACTAAAAGCCCTATTCCTTTACTCTGTCTCCTACTGACCACTAAGGGGTGACCTATGCCTGACCTAAAAGGCATTCACAAATGCAGCCCTGATGGAGCTGCTAAACATCTGCAAGTAAATGATCATGAGGGTCACCCAATCTAGGGATCTAAACTTAGTCTGCAACTCAAACAAAACATGCTGGAGAGACAGATAAATGTCTCAGAGATTGCCCCTTCTTTGGAACAGGCTTCCTATTCACATTAAGCAGATCCCTTCCCTGGCCCTCTTCAAATGCAGTTTGGCTTAATGGATGGGGAATCACAAATTCACATCTGGTGTAGTGCCTATGTCCCTTATGGACAGGGGCAATTTGTAAGATACTTAATACACAGGTACAAGTCCATGCCATCGTATTGCCACTAAGGGTCAAACTTTGGGTAAAATCAAGTTATAAAGGCTAGGCTTGTAAGAACCCTTAAGCCTTTAGCCTAGTAGTCTCCTATGAACCTATGATTAGTTCTTAAAGACACAGAAATATATTTTATATACACAGTACATACATGTAAAAACCTGTATGTGCTTTTTACCCTCACATGTGCCCCAGAAGGAGAGAGAGAACTCACTCTACAACTAATATACACACCTAAACTTTGTTTGATGCACATTTTTAACATTATTGAATAGTATAAATCTGTATGAATCCACTTTAAAACTTTGTACGCACTTTTGACAGGCAATATATTTTAGGAGTCGCATTTGAGATAGATAATTTTCAACAGTAATGCAATGATGTTTATATGCAAGAAAAACAATCAGTCACCTATCTGTTGTCTAGGCTTGACTGCCTTCATGAAACATATGGGCATTTTGACTTAACAACCACTTCAGGAAGTTCTAGTTGGACTGAAACCTCTATAGGAAAGAGAAAAATGGTTGGATAAGTGATTAAATCATTCTGAATTTTTTCATTGTCTCATTAGAACAGTTTGAGTAGAATCAGGAACAGTCACATTAAGATCAACTGCACTTGGGTTTAAGATAGTTTTTGCATCTTTGGAACCCATTTCACATTTGGTATTTCCACCTTTGTCTCTGACAACAGGTTGCAATAGAGGCTTAGGTGAAATGGGAACACTTTAATTGGCTAAGCACCTCACCTTCCTTGGCTTGAACACCTGAGTATGGTTCTCCTGTATAAAACTTTCACACTGAGTCTCTTTACAGATGGCCTGTGTATGTCTCGGATTATATCTCATTGTGGAGCCATCTGCAGTTTGTTCCATTCATAACCTAGGGTGACCTTTCTTGTATGGCAGCACCAGCTGTTACTCACTTTCTCTCCATCATAAGCATAGGCACACTGGTTGGCCTGCTTGCAGGACATTTAAAGTTTGGGTGAAATATCGACTGTGGTAAAAATGCTTGTAAGAACAATTTGCTGTATGGACATTTCCCATGCTTCAAGTGGAATGCTTTTTGTTAAAGTATGGACTCCAGAAAAGTTCTGTTAGTCCTTATTTGCCTTCAGGTCATTAGCTTTGCAGAGCTTACTCCCATTGCACTGCGTTGGAGTAGCACAATAAGACATGAGAGCTTGGTGAGATAACAGTATCATAAGAATCATCATCATTGTCAGTCCCCTGAGGTCTGGGTGTCAGGTCAACTGTTGCCATCTCCCTGGATTCACTGGCTCACAGGAAATACAACACAAATGAGTCACAAAATAATTTATACCATGCTTGCAAATACCCCCCCCCCCATGTTGTATCCTCTTCTTAAAAAGGGCAAAGCAGGTCAGTCCTGGAGTAAATTTATGGACAACCATCCAATCATCTAGGTATAACTTGAAATATGCTAGGATGTCACTTTGTTTAACTTTCAGGGGAAGTTTGTTCCACAAGTTGAGTAGGTGATAGGTAGTACATTTGTCTCTCCAGCAAATTTTATTACGTACTTTTGGAAGTTCAAGTTCCTAGTTCTGGTATTAGCAGAGCATTTATTTGACTTACTAAGATACAGGAGATCCCTAATGGCACAGATTGCAAGGCAGAGATCACCAGGCAGGACCCCATAAGAAACCTAGTATAGCACTCTTTGGCTTTCCTGTGGGCTCAGGCATTTTAGGCCAACAGTCTTCTTGGTTAGGAACCTCTGGTGCCTTTTCAGTTGCTTTATATCTCTAAAAAGGTATTTTCTGAAGGGGGATTTATACACAATAATTGATGTAATTAGGGTTGTATAAAGTGGGATGATAACTTCTCTTGACTTTAGATGTGAGTTTATTTAACATTTGTAAACTGGGAAAGTCCAACTTGGAAGAAAACCAATTTTCCGCAGAGGACCAGGGAGAAATGCTCCAGATGCACGTTTTTGTAACATGGAAGGAAATTGGAGTACGCAGAGAAAACCCACACAAACACAGGCAGGATATGCAGACTCCACACAGAAGGCACCCTAGAATTGAGCCAGGGAACCTCTTGCTGTGAGGTGACAACGCTACCACTGCACCAGTGAGCCATCTGGAGTTACACTAAATAGAAAGATATTTCTGACTGCTCTTATATGGTGGTTAGAGGACAGGGAATTACCAACTCAGGTTCCAAGATTCCTGCCTAATTTATCACTTTGGAATAGGACATTGGATATAGTTTCACATTTAATTTTAGCTCTTTTTCTGTACATTACTTGTTTATAAGGGTTAATTCTTGCTGTTTGTGTATCAGAGGGAAAGTCAAGAATAACATCTAGTTGTAGTCATTTATAAGCCTAGTTAACCAATGGTCCTGGTACCTAGTATGTTGAACAGAGAAGTAGATGCCAAAAATGAAGAGTCCCCTGTATTGAGCCCTGGGGGACACCACTATATATGTTCTTTCTTTCTGAGGAGACACCTGCAGTCTTAATTATGTGGGTTCTATCTTTCAGCTAATTGGCTATCCCCCTCATTGCATATGAATCCACATTTAAGGATATTAACTTGTTTATAAGACTAGCATGGGTTATAGCCTCAAATGATTTGGGAAGATCCGAATAAGCTGTGTGAACAGAGTGCCCACTGTCTACAGCCTCTGTAACCTTCAAAAAGAGATTATTTAAACTGAGTAAGCCGGATCTCTCTTTGACAAAGCCAAACTTATGTTGGTCTAGCCTGGTAAGAATTGTGATATCATAGTTTATGAGGTCAGAATTGGAATGTTCCACTGACTTGCAAGTCTTGCTAGTCAGACTAATGGGTCTGTAGTCTACAGGGTCAGTGGTAGGGTTGCCCTCACACAGGAGCATCACTACAGCAAGTCGCCATACTTTCAGGGCAAACTCTGTAGCTAATCTTAGGTTGACGAATTTAAAGGAGGAGGGGATCTTCAAGGGGCATTTTTTTGTTTGCTATTTATTAGGCTCCCAGGTAAATTACTAGGCCCCACAGGAGTAGCATTTTTGGTTTCAGAGAGCAGTTTCTGAACATGGCCCTTTGTGATATTAGGATGTGTACGGGATTTGGGAATTTGTGGAATCTATATTTAAGTCTTTCGGCTTTTCCCGGTTAGGAGTCTCCACAGAGGAACTCCGGTCTGCTCATGATTGACAGTGTATTTTTATGGTGCCGAGTTGCCAGCCCAATGCCCAGCCTTCAAAGAAGGCACCCCCATTCATGCTTGCACCTACCTGCATGTCTTCAGCATCACTCGACCGTGGGGAGGACATGCAGTCTCCACACAGAAGGTGCTCCGACCAAGAATCAAACGGGAGAACCTCTTGCTGTGAGGCGACAACGCTAACCGCTGCACCATAATTGTTTCAAATTTGCACTAAATTTATTTGCTAGTATATTTGTTGTGCCTTCTGAGTCTGAGTGGCTGGTACCATTTTGGATAAGTTCAGAGTACTATAGGTGTTTTTTCTTAGTTTCCTAATGTAAATAAATTAAAACTTATAATTATTCTTGGCCTTAGACGCTAACTTAAGTCCACAACTTGCCTTATAATTCCTGATAGTAGATATTTCTTCCTAACTGATATTATAACATATACATACTAAATCTAGAGCAATTGATAATAGTTTTTCAAGCTTACTCACAAACACTGGCAAACCTACAATGTATGTACTGTACCTGTGTACTATGCATGTATTCTACCTACGTTCCAAAGTTCAGCCGTACACCACAAATCTATTACTTACCTTTATTTTTAAAATTAATATTTTTTTGATTGTTCTCTCCACTGTAACTGTTTGTGCCGCATACCACTGTAAAAACATGTCTCTTGTAATTTGTGTGTATACTGATCATGTCTAAATAACTAAATGTGTCTGTAATTTTACTTTGTGGAGCTTTTCTCCTCCCCAGTTAACAAATGTAAAATAAATAAAATAAATTATTGAGACAATCTTTCATATCACAGGATCATATGAAGTTAGTAGGCTATTGGCCCTGAGACCCTTACAAGCCTAACCAAGAATTTAGCCGATGTTCGAACAAGTCAGTACCTGATGCCCCTGTCCAGCAGGGACACAGGTAGAATCCCAGGGGTGCATTTTCTGCTCCCCATCCAGTTACCCAGGTTGCTCTTAAAAAGGGTTAATGAGGTACTCTTCTTGACTTAGAGAGGGAGTCTGTTCCACAGAAAGGGTAGTCTCTGGGACACAAATCTGTCCTGCCAAGTCCTATTGATGTCACAGACCAGGTTGAGGTCAGCTGTGTGGGTTACTCGAGTGGAGCTTGACTTATGGATATGCATCAATCCCATCAAGGCAGGGTTTGAGATTGCTTTGTATGCCAGACAGAGGTCACTTCTGAGGAGTCTGTATGAAACTGAGTAGAGGGACAGGGCTTTTAGCCTATTTGTGTAGGGTAGATGTTTGAGGCCCTAGATTCTCTTGGTGAGGATCCTCTGTGGTCTCTTCAGCTGCTACATGTGCTTTGTGAGGTACATGCCAAAAGGGGCATTGTACTCAATGATGGGTCTTATAAGGGAAGAATACAGGGATGTTATGACCTCATTGTTTCTGGACAAAATGCCCTTAATAATGAGGTGGGCCATATAGAAAGCTTTCTGTACAATGGAAGCAACATGGTGGTCATAAGTCAGTTTGCTATCAACCTGGGTGCCTAAGTCCCTCACGACTGATTGCATGCTTAGGACCTTGTTATTAATGTGATAATTTGTGGGGATGGCACTCTTCCCAAAGGGGATGATGAAGCATTTTTGGCATTCAGTTTTAGGCCACATTTCTAGCACCAGTCATTTGTTTGGGTGAGACCCTCTCTGAGGATGCTCATATCACTAGGGGAATTGATGACAGCACCCAACTTGCAGTCATCTGCAAAACTGATCAGCCATAGCCCACTGCTTTTGGCCTGCACATCAGAAAAGTATATCCCAAACAACAGAGTTCCCCAAGACTGATCCCTTGGATACACCACTCTTTATGGGTCTACTGCTTGAGGTGGCTGCTCCTATTTTGACTAGGTAATTTCTATCAGTCTGCCAGTTTTCTACCCATCTGGTGACATATGGATTGATGCCTAGTTGAGAGAGATTATCTTTTATACCTGAGTGGGGAATAGTATTGAAGGCTTTGGCCAGGTCAAGGTAGGTGGTATGTATTGTCTTCCCCTCATCCATGGCTTTGGTGACTGCCTCAAAGAAGTCAACTAAATTTAACAGGCATAGCCTCCCCTTGATGAAACCAAACTGTGTGGGATAGAATGTTTGGAGGTTGCCAATGTCCTTGTTAATGAGGTCCATGATAATTTGCTCCATGGCCTTGCAGATCAGGCTAGTTAGGCTGGTGGGTTTATAATTTCCTGGATCGATGGACACTCCACCTTTGTGCAAAGGTATGACAGTGGCTGTTTTCCACTCGGCTGTGACAAAGCTGGTACTCACACTTTGGTTGAATCAGGTTCCTAATGGTGCTGCAGGTTCCTGCCAGAGTTCATGTGGGATGCAGCCTGGGATGTTATCAGGTCCCATGGAGGCTGTCTTTTTTTTTGCCTTTGCGAGGGCAGCAATGACTTGTTTCCTAGAGATAAGGGGAGGGGGGAATAGGCTGGTGATGTCCTGATTTACTGATGGGAGGGACAGAGTGGTGAAGTTTTCTCTGAATTTGTCTATAAGCAAGTTGGCTATATCTACAGCATTTGTGTATGTGGTGTCCTTGACCATCAGTTCTGAGCAGATCTGAGTGCTTCCTTTGAGATTGTGGACATATGTGAAAGAGGCCTTATGATTGTCTTTAGTAGATGTGGCCAGTTTGTACTCAAAGTTTGCTTTGGAGGATTTCACTAGTGCTCTTATTTGCTTGTTCAGGCTAAGGAGAGATTGCTTCCAATTCCTTTTTTGGCCTGGACAATATTTATTTCCTTTTATTATAGAGTTTATTTGTTGCAGATGCCCACCAGACAGGTTTACTCTTCCTTGAGGAAGATGATTTTGTCCATGTGGGTATTCCTGATTCCATGCAGCTATATAAATGCTCATATAGTACTTTGGTGTAGGTTTGGACATATGTGCCAGTTCCTATGGAGGGGGTGAAGCTGATTATATCTTATGTCAGGAGGTTGTAATCAGTTTGGGGAAGTTTTTTTGTTTGACCCTAGCTGGGGGTGGGGGTCGGGGGAGATGGTGACTTTGAAAGTGAACACTTTGTGGTCGGATCTTACCAGGGAGGATGACACTGTAGGGATGCTGCAGTGGTTACTCATGCTGGTTAACACCTAGTCCAGGATATTTTCACCTCTTATGGGGGTGTCAAACAGTTGGTCCAATGCATTTGCATTGACAAAATCAAAGAATCTCTAGACATTTGTGTTTTGGCATGAGTAGTTCTTCCAGTCTATGGTTGGATAGTTAAAGTTGCTCAGGATCAGGGTAAATAGTTGAATCTTGATAGACTCAAATAGGTCCAGATAGGTGGAGATGGCATCTTAAGTCAAATTTAGGGGACTGTAGCTAGCTAGGATATGAATAGAGGTTATGTCAATGGTTAACTGCATCCGAAGTGTCTCCTGTGCATCTTACTGCTTGACCAGCCTGGAGGTGGGTATGTCTTTTATACATATTGCAACTCCACCTTTTTTTGCTTTGCTGCCCACAGTTTGGGTTCTGAATGTATGATAGGATGAAAAACCTAGTATGGCTGGAGTGCTGTCTGCAGCTTTGAGCCAGGTTTCTGTGACTGCACAAATGTCAGCATCTTCCAGGGTTAAGAATGCGTGCAATAAGTGCAGTTCATGTTTAGACTCCTAGTGTTTAGCAGCATGACCTTTAATTTGCATTTTGATGAAATTTTCATGTTGGTAGATTTCACCTCATGGCATTGCCTAAAAAAGGCACTATGGGGAAGTCAAGAGCCTTTGCCTAGAGCCTAAAGCCCAAGGGAGACAGATGCAGGCCATCTCTGACAAACCATTGTGGTTTGAGGATCTTTAGATCTGTTGTATGATTTAAGAAGTTTTTTTCCTGTTGTCACAGAGTTCATTTAAGCTGGTGGATCACCAGAGTTGTTTATTCTTAAACCTCCCATTGGATCTAGTACGAAATGGCCATGTCTAGGCACTTCCTTGTGTGGAAATAGAGCTCTTTTGTATAAATAGCAGTGGTGTCAGTGTTGGGTCTGGTGACGTTACAAGTGAATTTAGTTAGATTATCAGAGTTTGAGAAAGTTCTCCCATTTGAACATGGCTATAATACCTTGGACCAGGTCAAGAATATCACACTCTCTAGTTAATTTGCTAACTATCTGTTCCAAAGCATCTTAGTAAGTCTTAGAACTTCTCGGTATACCTGAATGTGGTGGTATAGGTGATCGAACTTCTGGGTATACCTGAATTTGATGGTATAGGTGATTGAATTTCTGGGTATACCCAAATTTGTTGGTATAAGTGATCAAGTTTATTGAAGGGATATTGAAAGTTCCCACTGTTAGAGCATTTTGGGTAATATGTAGTTCTGCAAGTTCACTTAGAAATTTTACATGGTCATCAGGTAACATGGAAGGTGCCCTGTAGCAGGATATAACTTAAACGTTTGTGTTATTTAGGATAAGTTGGAGTTAGTTCACAATGTGTTTTTTTTTTTTTTTTTTTGGAATCTGATTAGAATTGATATGGTCCTTGACAAATATGGAGTGCTATTGTAATTTCCATCAGGCCTCAATGCATACTAGGTGTAAAATTCAGGTATGGATGGAGTATCATCTTTGTACTGAAAGCAAATCTCAGTACCTGCAGAAATGTATATGTGCTTAATTTTCAGGAGAGCCTCAAGATCATGCATTTTGTTGTTAATACTTCTGGAGCTGAGAAGACTCACCTTGATGTAGTCTGATTTAGGGCTGGAAATGGGTTAATTGATACCAGCTATGGTGCCCTACCATTAGCCATACTTGATTTACAAAAGACACAACTGAGACATCAAGGGCTTTAACCAGTATGCAGTAATTATGCAGTAACTATGCTGTAACTATACAGTAACTATGCAGTAACTATGTAGTAACTATGCTGTAAGTATGCAGTAACTATGCAGTAACTATGCAGTAACTACGCAATAACTATGTAGTAACTATACAGTAACTACATAGTAACTATACAGTAACTACACAGTAACTATGCAGTACCTATGCTGTAACTATGCAGTAACTATGCAAGAAGAGGTGCAAACTATCCTGTGCCTATTTCACTTATTCATATCTTACACATCCTTGCTTCTCCTTCTTTACTCACTTCCTTACTTCAATCAGTTTTGCTCCTCTGACTCTCTATCTACATATGACACAGCTCTGTTTTCTTTTCCCACTTTATATTGCAATTCCTATCTGAACTATACTAATTCACCTTTATTTTCTCTAAATATTAAATCATTGTCATGCAAGTTGTATCTATTCTTAACCAATGTTTTCACATTATGCCTAATTTGGTATAAAATTATGATTCTTAAACGTTTTTACAATACTCTGGAGTTTTTCTCCCGGGTTCCCTGCTGAAAATGGGGACCTACCCAGTCAAACTTTCCCAGTAATCAAATGTCAATAAATAAACAAATAAATTTGCAAAGCAAGTTGTCAATCATCTCATTCCATGGTGATACATATTGGGCACCCCTAGAATGACACCAATTACTAAGTCAGTTGTTGAAGCTTATCATCTTTTCTTTGTATACAAGTATCCTTTTGTGTGAAGGATGGATTCCGCTATGCACTAGTATCTTGCTTGCACTGGACACATGTGTGGTGAGATCTAAGATGCATCTCACATGTTCCTCATGGTTATTTGCATCAAGTCATTCACTCCCACATGGACAACCACTAGATCATAATCATATTTGTCTGGTGAGAGGAACTTTATAGCTCACATGATGTTATAGATCCTGGAACCAAAAGGATAACTAACTGTAACCCTGTCTTTGTCCAGCTGTGTGAGAGCAGAGTCAGTGTGCCTGGCACTAGAGTCAGCTATTACTAAGACATTACTGTTGTTACTCTTGGACTTTTTGGTATTAGATGGTTTTCAGTCTACCTCTTGGTGACTTTTTGCTACCTGTGAGCATGAAGCTGATAAAGTGCAGCATCTCTGCTGAGACCTAATTCTTCTTAATCAAACAAGTCTAGGGCAAACCCCAGGAACAAGCCCACATGGTTGAACTATAATATCCACAAGCTTTATAATAAAAGGAAAATAATTTTGACTAAAGGTAAGAAGAGTCATTTCCAAAACATTAGAGCCCGTGTCACTGAGATAAACATATCAGGAACTTAATGAAATCCATCAAAGCCAAGTTTGAGGCTAAAATAGTTACCCAAGCCAAAGACAATTACAAGGTATTTTTAAATTATGTTCATAATCTGAAAAGTACAATGCTGCAATGCACCAAGCTGATTGTGAACAATGTTGCCTACACTGAGTCTGAAGATATAGAAAACATACTGGCTGATACATTTAGCTCTAAATGTACCCCTGTTTCCCCTCTGTGTGTTCCTCAAGATATGAGTGAAACTAACTCACCTCCAGCTATCACACAAGACCAAGTCTTAAAAGTGCTATCAAAAGCTAAGAATACTGCATCAATGGGTCCTGACAATATCCCTGAACACATCTTAAATAGCATGAAGCATGATTTAACCCCAACACTAATGGCACTGTTCAATCTCTGTCTTCATACATGATTTGATTTAGGGGAAATGAGAACAGCTACTGTCATTCCCCTGCATAAGGGATGAACTTCCACATACCCAAGAAATTACAGACCCATAAGTCTTCCCAGCCTCATATGCAAAGCCATGGAAAGACTTATCATAGAACTAATCAATCAAGACACAGGGAACATCCAAACATTAGACACATCTCAGCTTGGATTTGTCAAGGGCAGATCATGCTTACTCAACCTGGAGAATTTTTTTGAAAGGATCACCAAAGTAATGGATGAAGGCAAAATGGTACGCACCGCATATCTTGACCTCTCCAAAGTTTTTGACAAAATTCCCCACTCAGACAAAATAGAAAAGCTAAATAATATGAGAATAAACCTATATGTCACCTGCTGTATTGTTAACTGGCTGACACATATGGGATAGGAAATCAAAATTGGGAAGTTATCTCCACAACAAGACCAGATGGATTTCAGTGGAGTCCCCAGAGTTCTGTGCTGGGACCTCTTCAGTTTGTCATCAACTTTTCTGAAGTAAAACCCTTCTTGCCAACCCTACCATAATGATGAGCCATACAGCCTAGCAAATTCAATGGAAGATTTCTTTCCGAAATCAAGTTTCAATAAAAAAGAACGCATCAGTTTTCATCTGTTATAACTCTAGCTTCTAACTATATAAATTTATTATTTAAACTTTTAGCATTACATATAAATAAAAACTAAGATGTTATCCTTTCCATCTCTCAACTTTTTCTTACTCTCTCTTTTCTCAATAAAAAGAATTCACGTCCCAACAGTTTTTCATAAAGAACCGATTACCATATAATATAAATGTATCTACTGTATCTTATCTTTCCAAAAACAATCATTTCTATATTTAAAATCTTCCCATAACATAATTAGCTTAATACCTGTCTCTAGAAGGAATGTGTGAGTGTCCTAGCAACTTTTTTAAACATAAATCCAACTCTTTATGCAAGAGTAACATCAACAAATAGTAGTTCAAATTGTTCACTCTTACTTACTACAATAATTTCTTGAACAGCATTGATAAATAAAGGTATATTAAACCTGCCAGCATCATTAACACCTGCAATAATTGTAACCCCTGCCATAGTTTCTTGCTTTGCTAAAAAGACCTTTCAGTGCTATCAGTATATCCCACATCTTCCTTTCATTAAGACTTGTTACTGTAACCCAATTTCCATTTGAACCTGGAATCATATTTTATACCCCTAAGCATGGATTCATCAATGATTAACACTTCTTTTCTTGATGAACTTTGAACAGGTGGTTTATAGTTGATCATATCTCCAATATTGCTTTCCAAAACTACACCTCCTAAAGCACTTTGCCTTTTCTGTATAAACCTTTTCTTTATTTATTCCATCACTCATCCTCATTGGACCCCCTTTTAGTTCTTACTCTCCTTTAACTTGTATAGCATCTTCATCATTATCACATCTAAAATTCCCTGCATACTTATCTCCCAGATCCTCTCCAGCTGTGATTTTGATTTGACCCCCTTACAGTCTTGGATAAACTTCCTGTTTTACTAATGTTAGAAATTAACAAGGGTGGTGTTTGTAGCCCTCATACAAATAAACGTGTTGTTTCCTGAAGGAAAACTGTTTAAACCAAGCACTACATCTCCTTTTCCATTATTATAATTCCAATCAGTTAAGGTTAGTTTGCATTTCTTTACTTTTTAAGATCTTAACGATTGGAGATAAATGATGTTCTGTTATTAAATCCACTCACACAGCTTTATCAATCAATATAATTCTGGTAATAATTTTCCCCATTTCCTTACATTTTGAACAAATGAAATTTTCCCAATCCCAGTCCTTAGCATTAGTGCTAAACCTGTTACAAATCTTACGTTTAATCAAATAAACTCTATTAACAAGGTCCATAACGCAAAACTTACCTTTTTCTTCCACTATACCATATTTAAAAAAAATCCTACCTTCCACTCCTACCACACTTAACACACAAAGACATGAAAATGTGTGTTTGTTTCTTTCTGTTGCATCAGATGTGTCCACTCACTCAAGTCCACTTGTTATCTTTCCCTTATGTACTTAAAGGGAAAAGTCTCCACCTGTTTGCTCACACTCTTACTTAAGTGCAAGAAAAGACATAGAAAAAAGTCTTTCTAACAGTACGCCCAGCCCTTAAAAGGACTTGAGGACTATAAATAATTTCCCTTTCAAAAAAATCAATTACTTTAAAATGCTTACGCCCTCCCTTAAGTGCAAGAAAAAGACACAGAAAAAGCCTTTCCAACAATACACCCAGCCATAAAAAAGGACTCAAGGAATACAAACACTTTCCCTTACCAGATGAGGTCCCATGGTCAGAGTGTACCCTGTTTAGGGTATTATTAATGGCCTCTGTGCCACTAAAATATGGATAACTAGCTCCCCAACAGGTGTTCAGCTTTGGAAAACAATGCTTTTTAATGTCTGTTTGACAGTCCTCTTAGACCAATGATCGAGTACAATGCCCCATTCGGGATGTATCTCACCCGACATCTGCAGCAATTGGAGAGACCCCAAAAGTTCCTCACCAAAAGGATAAAGGGACTCCAAAATCTGTCATATGCTGCCAGATTGAAGAAACTCCAGTTCTATTCAGTCGCATACCGTCTGCTCAGAGGTGACATGTGCCTGACATACAAGGCCATGTCCAACCCGGAATTAATGGACATGCTCCACCTCAAAAAATCCAAATCCACCAAAACCACTAGAGCAAGTGACTTAAACCTTAGCATGGATATAAATAGGACGTGCTGGAGGGATAGATTTATCACTCAGAGACTCCCTATGCTGTGGAATAAAATCCCGGTCCATGTGAGGCAGAGCACCTTGCTGGCTCTGTTCAAGAGAAATCTTGACCTGTGGATGGGAGATCGTAGGTTTACCCCGGGAATCATCTCTGTGTCACTGCTGGACAGAGGCACAACAAACTAATGGGTACAGTATTTTTTCATATAAGGGGTGGCGTAAGCCACAAAACTTTGGGCTAGGCTTATAAATGCCTTAGGGCAGATAGCCTAGTATAAACCTATGAACCTGTGAACCTATGGTAAGAAAAGGGATATTGTTGTTCGTACTGTGTCTGTACCTAGATGAAGTGGTCCAGAATTACGTTGGAGGACAGGGTATCTTACTCCATGAATTCTCTTGATATGAGCAGACATATGTCAAAAGGGTCTGAAAGTTTTATTTTTAATTATCCTACTGTGTCCTTATTCTAGAACAAGACAATAGACTGCCATTATATACTAAGATGAAACTAAAGTAGTAAGCTAGTTTCACTTCAATACAAGACTGGTGATATCTTTTTGTTAGTTTTCTCTGCCACCATGAATTCTTCCTGCCATTTCATAATTCCCTTTTTTCCTCTTCTTATATCCCTTAATTATTACATTAAATATGAAAATATATAATTGTGTTATAGTCACACAAATGTTATGGAGGAGTACTATTGCATAACTTCCTTGAGCACATCACCTGAATTAATTAGAAATATTTTTTTTAAATAACTTCTGTTTTTTCTTGCTTAATAGCTGAACTGCACATGTGCAACTTATGATGGGCTGCCTGCAATATGCAATGAATAAATGCACATACAAATATCAGTTAAAAAAAGATAAAAGATCATGGCTCAAGCATATAAATATATACAAGAATAACACAAATCTTGCACTCACTATTAATTTCTAATTGCTCCACATGTTTATATCTCTTTCTCCCTCACTCACTAAAGAACCTTAAAGCAATGCAACAAAGTAACATCTTTTTGAATGCTAGTAAACACCTGGCAATGGGTCATGTTGAATTTGACTGTATCAAGCTGTGGTAACGAGCAATGAATGGGGAATCGATGATGCTGACTGCTGGAACAAAGTTTATTAGGACACATGACATTAGAATCATGAAACCCAATAAGGGGAGTGGAGTGGTGCTTATGTACATGACTGACTATGAAACAAGAATGTTTGAAATTCTTAACGACGAAGAGAAATACAGTGTGGCATCCAAAAATGAGATCAATGTTGCGTGTGCAAAGATCCAGTATTTAAAGGACCATTTGCTGCAGGGAGCAATTGACAAGATTTATGACTTCTTATATGTGGATAAACCACATATTCTGGTAATATTCAAGATACCCAAAACACATAAGGGAATAGAGAAACTGGCCTTTAGACTGATTGTGTCAGGGGCAAGGTATATCAAGGAACCATTGGCCATATTTGTAGATTATCATTTAAAGATGTGTAGGTACATTAAAGCATATTACTAAAGATTTGTGGGAATTTCTTAGGAATATGACTGGTGAAAAATACAGCAATACAGTAATTATGGTTACAGTTGATGTTGTGGAATTATTCCCTAGAATGGGTTAGGCCTTGAATGGTTTCAGGAGATATTGACAGAAGTTAGATATTTGGATGCCAACACTATAAACTTGATCGTGGAATTTTTAGAAACTACATTACAAAATAATTGCATGTTATTTAATGGTGAATACTACAAGCAGGAGACAGGAGAGTGGTGTGGCTATGGGGGCGGCCTGTTCCCCCTATATGGCAACCTAGTACTATACTATTGGGAGAAAAAGTACATTATGGAATCTACATGGTCTAGGTATATGACCTATTATACCAGATTCCTAGATTATATCTGTATTCTCTGGACAAAAAGGGAACCAAAAGTAAGAAGGGCACATACAGGTGTGATAGGTGTAATCAATATAGGTATATTCTTGGAAAAGAGGAATTTTTTTTAACATCCAGGAATTATAGGGTAAGAAGTAACGGTCATTACACTTGTAGCAGTGCTGAGGTGGTATTCTTGGTAGTGTGTGGATCATGTTCCAGTTTCTATCTTGGGAAGACAGAAAGGAATCTCAAGACAAGGATATACAAATGCTTTTATGACATTTCTAAGCTAAAGGAAACTAGTGCACTTTATAAACATACATTCATTTGCCCCAACCAAAATTTCAAGTTTATGGTTATAGAACAGATAATGGGTAATGCCAGGGGTGGTAACTGGGAAAGTAAGCTTGAGTATAGGAAACTATACTGGCAGATAAAACTTGATGCTGGAAAGCCCCCTGGTTTGAATTACTGCATTAGTATTTCTAGCATCTTGAAACTGAGATCAGTTAAATTATGACAACATTTAGCACAGTTTGTGGACATACATTAACAAAATCTCTTTGCAATATTTACACATTAGTGAGACTACATTTGAATTAATGTATTGTGTTTTTAAAAAAAATGTGTCTCTTTTTATATTGTGATATATCTTTTTAAAATTTCTGTCATGGTTAATTGAGGTACTAATATTGGTCAATTTGAAAAGGTGCACCTATATTAACAGGACTTAGAAAGTGCAATATTGTTCTGAGGAAGCCTGACATTTGGTTAGATGAAAGCGCTTAACTTTATTCTTGTGCCTTGTGGATTTTATTAATCATTGTGGAGTGATACACTTGTGCCAGTGGACTTTACGTTTTCATGAATTGTGAGCAATTGTGACAGTTTTATTATTCTGTTGGAGCTGTGCCAAGTTGAACGGACTGCATAGGTAATAAAATTCTGCTTTGGAAGCTGTGGTGCCCTTCTGTTACTAACCTTAAAATAATGCAACAAAGTAGCACTTTTTTGAATGTTAAGAAACACTTGGCAATGGGTCATGCTGAATTTGACTGTATCAAGCTGAGGTAATGAGCAATGAATGGGTAACAGATGATGCTGACTGCTGGAGGTTATTAGGAAACATGACACTATTTTTAAAAAAATACCCTGCATATGAGAGACAGAGGGAAAGAGAGAGAATAACATTGCATGAAGGGAGAACATTTCAAAATAATACCTAAATTATACTTGCAGCTTCTTTGCTTTTTGGCAATTGCTTTTTGCCTTTTTTATAAAATTATTTAAAAGTGAAACTATATGAATGCAGTTTGAACTATTTCACAGATAGGTTTATGCCATTATAATATATTCCCTTTTATCTGAAATCAAGTGCTCTCTTCGAGAAATCCATGTCAATATACGGTTATTACACTGCAGGGCACAGCTACAGAGGAACCACATATGATGTTCCATTGCTTTTTAAAAATCAAACATTATTATAATCTGCTTTTAATTAAAGTCCATCAGTTGTTCATCTTTCTAATGCTCTCTTATCTTTCACAGCTGCAAGCCCTTCGAGGGCATGCTTCTTTTAAGATTATTATCTTTAGTCACTATTCCGTCATGCATCACATCTGCAACTTATTTAAAGGACTTTCTTTGAATATGGACTTAAAACATACTTCCTCTCACTGCCATGTTTCTATATATTACAGGTGGCCTGTTTCTATCCCTTCTTTAGGAGTTGACTGAGAACATCTATTTAAAATGAAGCCTGGTCCTTTGCATCTTCCTTTCAAATTGGTGTACCATGGTGCTGTTCCCCACTATCTCAGATAAATCCAGTGACTCAGGCAAACTGGACGTAGATGCATGTTGATGTATGCAAATAACTAGTTGCAATTTTCAACCAGTAGTGGGGTACACCCATGTAAATACAGGAATATAATGCAGGAACAAGTGTTCACTTTCAGTCTATGAAAATAGCAACAATGTTTCTTTCACTTTAGAAATGCATGTGTTGTATACAGTAGGAAGAGGGATGTGTCATGGAATTCTTCCACTTCTGTACAGTGACTATGGTCATGTTATTTAATGTATTCTTTTCCAGGAATGCATCTGAAAACAAATATTGCTTAATATTCTTTGCTATCAGTAGCAAACATAGTCGTCAGCTGGAAAACTACTTTGGTGTTGATTTAGGTTGCCCAATTTGTATGCATGAGAGTGTGTGTGTGTGTGTGTGTGTGTGTGTGTGTGTGTGTGTGTGTTTGTATATATATATATATATATATATATATATATATATATATATATATACATATATATATATACATATATATATATATATATATATATATATATGTATTGTATATGTATAATATATATAAATACATATATTTTTTTATATATATATATATATATATATATTTATATATATATATATATATATATAATATATATATATATATATATATATATATATATATATATATATATATATTTTTTTTTTTTTAATTTATTTTTATTTATTTATTTAGATTTGTTGACCGGGAGTGTCCGACTGGACGTGGGTCCATTTTCAGTGGAGGCCCGGGGAGAAAAGCTGCACAGTAAAATAAACAGACAGTAGTTACATTGGATTACATAGCAATTAACAATTTAACATAGAAATTACTTACAACATATTTACAGATGAAGAACATAGTACATCAGTAGACAACTAGAATCTTTATCTTTGAAGTACATAACAGGCATTAACAAATGTAACAATGAGAAGTTCCTACTGTATAATAAGTACTAGGCTTATGAGCATCTGAGCTTGCTATAATCAAGGTAGTTAGTGGAGGTGAAAGAAAGGTGGTAGTTGGATGGGGTGGATGATATTAGAGTGGGAGTTGCAAGGGCATAGCCAGCATGTTTTTAGGTGCGCTTTTAATAAAGTTTTGAAGTTGGTGCATGATGATATGGAGGTAATTGTGGGTGGGAGTGAGTTCCATAATTTGGCTATGGCGCAAGAGAATAGTGCTTCACCAGCAGAGTTATTGGCTTTAGTGATCTGCAAGTGATTTTTGTTGCTGGATCTTAGTGGTCTGGTGGTGCGATAGGGTTGGAGTAGATTCTGGAGGGATGGGACATTTAGTGGATAGTTTACTAGTTTGTGGGCGAGTGAGAGTTGATACCACTGAAGGAGGTGAGGGAGTTCAAGCCAGCCCAGTTCAGCAAGTGAGAGACAGTGGTGACTACAGTAGGGTGCCCCTGTGGCGAATTTGGCGATTTTGTTGTAGCAGGTCTCTAGCTTGTTTAGATCACATTGCCTTAGGTTGGTATATACTGGAGAGGCATAAAGTAGGGTGGAGATAAGGTGGGAATTTGCTATTGAAATCTTTGCTGCTTTGGTGAGAAATTGTTTATTTCTCTATAATGCTCCTAGTTTTTTGTGGACTTTTTTAATGGCCATGGATATGTGAATGTCAAATTTTAGTTTATTGTCTATTTCCACTCCTAGCAATTTGGTGTGTTCAGTTGGGTATATAGTGGTGTTGTCTTTTGCTGTGATGTTAAAGTGAGAGTTGTTTTGAGTATGTTTGGTGGGTTGGAAGATGAGTAGTTTAGTTTTGTTTGGGTTGAGTATTAATTGGGCATCGGATAACCATGTTTCAACAGAGGAAAAGGCTTCCTGTGTGACTTTTTGCAGTTTGGGTAGGGACTGGGCTGAGCAGATGATGGTTGAGTCATCTGCGTATTGGATGAGCGTGCCATGTTTGGTGGCAGAGGCTAGATTATTGGTGTAAACAGAGAAAAGTTGGGGTCCAAGGATGGATCCTTGGGGAACCCCTATGGAGACAGGTAGTTGGGGAGATTTGTCATTCTGCCATGCAATGGATTGTTGGCAGTCAGACAGGTAACTCTGAAACCAGTTGGTGACTGATTGTGAGAAGGATAGGTTATTGAGGACAGAGATAAGTTGTTTGTGTGGGACCATGTCAAATGCTTTAGATAGGTCTAGGAAAGTAGCAGAGGAGAGATAGCCATTGTTTTTATGCTGAAGTATAGTGTTAGTAAAGGAGAGTAAGGCAGTGGTGGTGCTATGGTTTGGTCGGAAACCATACTGAGTACTGGAAAGGAGTTTCTTAGTAAGGAGGTAGTGTGAGACCTGAGAGTGTATGCATCTCTCTAGTATTTTGGAGAGTGGAGAGAGAATAGCTATGGGGTGGTAATTGGTTAGTTCTGCAGAGGGTCCGCCTTTGTGGAGGGGAATTATTTGTGAGACTTTCCACAATGTGGGAAAGTAACTTTCTGACAGAGATCGGTTAATCAAGATGGATACTGGGTAGGCCAGAGCATCAGCTGTGATTTGTAGGTATTCACTTGGGAGGTTGTCTGCTGCAAATTTGGTGGGTTTAAGTTTAGTTAAAAGTTTTTTTATGTTGGAGGTAGGTACAGGAGAAAAAGAGAAGGCAGTGGGGAGATTACTAGTTGAAGGTGTGGGTTGGAGGGGAGGGGGGTTGTGTTGTTTAGCTAGTGATAGTATGGTTTGTGTGAAGTGTGTGTTGAATGAGGTAGCAATATTTTCTGAGGAGTGAGGGATGTTAGGAGGAGGGTACTGACTTTACCTGGGTGGAGGATGGAGTTTATGGAGGACCAGAATTGTTTGGGGCTGTGTTGTGAGGAGTCTAGGGCAGACTGGTAGTATTGGAATTTGTCCCGTTTTATTAGCTTTTTGACTCTATTACGTAGTTCTAGGAATTTTTGTCTAGCTGCGGGGGTTTTGGTTTTGTGCCAGTGCTCCCAGGCTTTATCCCTGTTTTTCATTTCTGACTTAGTGGTTTTCTGTAGCTATGGGGAGGGTTGTGCTTTGGTTCTGGAAAATCTTATGGGGGCATGGTAATTAAGGATGTTCAGGAAGGTAGTATTAAAAAATTCAACTGCGTCATCTAGACTGAGGTACTTTAGAGCATGCCAGTTACATTCTTTGAGGGATGAGATGAATGTGAGTGGGTTAAACTTTATTTTTTTACGTATTTGACGATAGATGACAGGTTTAGCTTGGTACAGGTATTTTTTGAGTAAGAATGTTGGGGAGTGATCACTGAGACTATCTGATAAGCAGCCTGTTATATATGACTGGGGGTTCTTACTGACTAGTATCCAATCCGGGGTAGTGTGCTTGCTGGAGTTTTTATTTATCCTTGTTGGTGACTGGACTAGTTGGGTGAAGCCATGAAGGTGTACATGATGGGTTGGATTGTTGCCAGAACAGGCTTGCCTGTCAATATTGAAATCACCTAAGATGATAGTTTCTTGGGGGAGATGGTGGGTAGACCAGCTGAGGAGGTTTTCTAGTGGAGGGATGTTTTGGCCAGGTGGGAAGTAGCATCCAATTATGTTGATGGTTTTGTTTTGGTTAATTTTGAGGTTGGTATATATTATTTCTTCATTGCCTATTTGTGGAGCTGATGATTTTAAAATCCGGATGTTTAGATGCTGTTTAAATATTATAGCTACACCACCTCCTTTTTTGTTTAGCCGGTCTACTTTTAGTATGCCGTAACCTGTAGGGAGTATTTGCTCACTGGTAATGTGAGGTTTTAGCCAGGTTTCTGTCAGGATGACTATATCTGGGGAGTATAAGTCAATGGTGGCATGGAGTTCATGGACTTTGTTGGATATACTTCTAATATTTAGGCTTAGTAGAAGGAAGTAACTTGGCTTTCTATTGGCTGTAATATGGGAGAAGTTGTGGTTTCTAGTCTGATTATGAGGATTGGGGTTGGAGATGGTAGGGCCAGGGTTGGGGTGGATGTCTCCACTTAGGGCTAGTTTTG
This sequence comes from Protopterus annectens, assembly GCF_019279795.1. NCBI lineage: Eukaryota > Metazoa > Chordata > Ceratodontiformes > Protopteridae > Protopterus > Protopterus annectens. The sequence continues at coordinate 1,448,941,702 of NC_056726.1, forward strand.
ATATGCATGAGATTATTAGTTTTCTCAGTTTTTGAATGTGTTTGTTTATAAGGGAAACTTTATGATTGTGCTCTGTGGGTAATAGGTATGGTGGGAGGGTTACTATGTTAAGTTGTAGGGATGCTTTACGTTTGAGTAATATAGTTAGTAGAATATGTGGGGGGTGCATAGGGATGGTTCTTGAGCTGGTGGGAGGGGAGTTGAGTATGGGTGAGACATGGGTGGTGGTGTGAGTAGTAGTACAGTGGTAGTGGTTAAGTGGGGGAATGATGGAGCTTTGGTAGGATGTAAGATATGCAAGGAGAGTGCATGCAGTCAGCAAAGGAAAGGTATGCTTGTACATGTCAGTTGAGGAGGTGTGAAAGTAGAGGGAATATGGAGGAGGTAGTGTTGGGTTAGCGCTGTGGTTGGCTATTGGAAAGATGGGAGGTGTTTGAGTGCACTAAAGGTGGGACCACTGGGGCGGGAGGAATAGGGGGCAGGGTGGGGAGCGAGTGGGTAGAGACCCTGTTAGGGTCTTGTATGAGGGGCTGGAAACAATCACAAAGCAAGACAAGTATGTGTTAAGAAACAATCACAATTGACCAAGGACTGCTCTGAAACTGTAAGTCTTTTCTTAATTTCTCAGGTGGAAAAACAGGAGAACCTTGTATCAGTAGGCTACTGTGGTCATAGTTTAAATTAACAAACACACAATATTGATCAGTTATGGATACTATTTGCTAACAGAAGGGAATAAGAGAAAGTGGAAGATGTGTGTGGTGGGGGGGGGGGCTACTTACAGCCAAAGCACAGTGCTCTCCAGGGGAAAATGAAGATTGGCTCAAACAGGTAGACACATACTCAAAGTTAACTGTAGCTGTTTGCAGACAGTTCAGACCCGGACTGCGCTTCTCTTATAAGAATGTTAAAGGTGGTACCGCAGTTGAATACTTAAGAGTGGTGTTAGGTCTAGAAAAGAAGAGTACAGAGAGGAGTAAGCACTTTTGAGATGGTAAATATATATTATAATGATTATAAAAAACACACGGAGCAAATAGCTACCACATGCAGGACAATGTCCTGAACCACTACTTAGTATATGCAGATACTGAGCCAATTGGAAAAACATTAGAAAAAAAACCCCAGACAGTTATGCAGCCACAGATAAAAATATAGCGAGCAGCAATCTGTCATGGTTCTCTAATGTGATTCTATCCACCAGTAACAACACAAACTTATAGAAATAATTTAGACACTAGTATGAGCTGTCTACACACAACACTATTACATGAATAACATTAGTGAACAAGGTGCAGCTATGCAAATAGACCATACATACTATTATACTAGTAACAACTTGGTGCATGCCATAGTAACATCAAAAATAAAGCATAAGACATATTAGATGTCTAACACAATTCAACATAAACATATACAGTTGTAAAATGTCTAATACAATTCAGCATAAATAGGCATTTACAGTTGTAAAACACTTACTGGAGAGACACTGAGCCTTCATGGGGCCTGTAGCAGAGTGGATTGTAGTTTTACAAATGGTGTACAAATATATTTATATATACATATATTGTATATGTATATATATATATATATATATATATATATATATATATATATATATATATATATATATATATATATATATATCTATGGATCTACTTTGTTCGAAAATACATTACACTGAACAAAGAAGATGTCCGGTTCAGCAAAAGTACATTTCAATGAAAGTGCACTTTCGCTGAAGCCTAGTTGCCAGATCAGCTGACTGAAAAAAAAACACAGAAAACATATTTTGCAGGGGGGCATGCCACCCTGCACCCCCCATAAGGAGGGCTGTGCCCCCCCACACCCCCCTTCTTAAGTATACCAACTACAAGATCACACTACAGCGAGGAAAAGGGAATATTCCCATTCCAGACTGTATTGTGATCTCCGTACTTCGAACAACTGGTCTCGACCAAGTGGGTTTCGAAGTAATGAAACTTTGTACAAACGAAGTAGACCCATATATATATATATATATATATAGAGAGAGAGAGAGAGAGAGATAAGATAGATATAAATAGATAGGTTTTAATTGCTATTCATGTCTGTAACATGTTCCTCTGTAGTACTGTAGTATGTAAGAGGTGAGAAAGTTTGAGAGCTGTCAGGAAGTAATCTTTTCTATATTCCAAAACACATCTTTGAATTTCTTTCCTCCAGTAGTAATTATTGACTTTTCTAAACTCCTTAGCTCATTCCCACAGATTCCCTTTTTTGACTTGGCAGAAGCAAATGTGTAGAATGAATGAGGCTTTCAGTTATATGTATTCCTCCCAGAATGCACTCATGCTGTCTGACTACACAGAGGCAATCGATAAATAAATAGCCAGTAAACACCCAGAGCAAACAATGATAAATTATAAAACAGAGCCTGGATTAAATGTCCTTCTCCATTAAAAGCTGAATGTAAATCGAGAGACTAACTGCAGAATGAATCCTATAAATACAATGCAATGGTGCCAAAGCTTTCAGGTCACACTGGGCCACTCCTGCAGAGAATGCACAATTAGCTTCTTAGCTTCATACGATCATTCAGCAGAAATATGAAGCCTCTCATTTACATATATGTGTGGAAAACTCAGAAAAACAAGGAAAGTGTGTTCAGCTTGCAGAAAATGAGTAGCAGAATGTTTAAGCTATTCTGCCAGCCTTCTCCCCCGTCCTTTCATTTGAGAAGATAACAAGTATACTGATTAATAACGCAGTTATGCTAACGTAGAAATGTGTCATATAGTCAAACCTGTACACGTGTGCAAAGTAAGGAACATAGTGCTGCAGTAATCAGTTAATAACTTGAACATGGAAGGAGATAGCTCAGATTTCATAATTTGCACAACTATGCTTCATTTACACACGTCGTGCCTGCATTCTGCACATTGTGTGTTTCATTATGTGACCTGGATCAGACCTTAAATAGATGCATGCATGGATCACTGTACCTGCTTAGTTACCTAATGTCTTTATTTATTTTTGTTTAACATTTACCGGGAAAGTCCGACTTGGAATGAAGCCAATTTTCAGTGGAGGCCTGGGGGAGAAATGCTGCAGATGCATGTCTTTGTAAATAAATGAAAATAAATTAAATTAAAGTTTTTAGTAATGTCAACAATCACATTATTAGTGGAGTAAGTCTCACATGGACAAATGCTTGAAAGAACCTGTCTCATAGAAGATATTTACAGAAAGTAAACAGTTGGTGTGTTCATAGGGCTTAATGACAGAAGTCAAATGTCCATAAAAATGAGTTCCAGAACTGAAAATACCTATAAAATGTTAAGCATTTCACTTCACTCTAATCCTGTTCAAAACGTGTTTACAGGGAGATGTTGAACTCACTGCTGTCTCAACTTTGAGGGCTACTGTTGCTTATATGCAATAATTACAAGATCATATGACCATGATGTAAGGGGAATGCTCTGACATACAGTAATCTTGACCTGAGTTCTTATACTATATCTGCTTTACTACAGGTACTGGAGTGGACTCACATTTATGAGCCTCAAAAATTCAAATTGCATTCTATTCACAAAAACCTTTTAAATCATGTTGTCTTTTTAGAACAGCTTCAAAAAACAGACCTAAAAATGTTTCTTTAGTTATCGATCCAGCAAGTTTATGTTAGGAAAGAAGTTTGGTACTATTCCTTTCCCAGCATGAGTACTTCTGGAAATTGATGGAAATCACTGTTTGGGCTCTGCATTTCTTCCCCATTTTTGTCAAAGTGGAACGCTCCGGCACACTTTCTACACCCTGACAATTGCAGAATCCTTCTTGGATACGGCATAGGCAACTCAACCTATACCTCCCCCTTCTACCCCATCCACAGGAGATGTCTAACAAAAGCTAGTTCAATTACCAACTCTCCAGAAGTAGACTGAAGGACGTCTGGATTCTGGACATAAGAATATGTTTGTAGTACTCTACACAATTTTTACACCAGAAGTCAATATAAGCTGCTATAGGCTCAATTTTTGAGCCTGTCAAAGAGACAATGGGCCCAGTGGCACTGTTTAGAAATTTTAAGGGACACTTCCATTAATGATGAATTTTTATTTGTTACAGATGATGTTACAAATGTATTTATCTCTATACTGCGCGATCAAGGAGTGGTGCTTTTTAGAGATGCCCTGTTTGGTAAAGAAGGTATGCATAATGTGAAAAGGCATCTTTTAGTTGATTTGATGGAACTAGTGTTATTGAATATTTTTTTATTATTTGAAGGTGAAGTTTTTCATCAAACAGCAGGCATAGCCATGGGGGCTAAATGTGTGCCCATATATGCTAACCTGGTATTAGCTAAGTAGGAGGAAAACTGTGTTTTTGAACACGACTTGTATGGTAAAGTGATTACATGGTTAAGATTCCTTGATGACATACTGATCTTATGGCGAGGGTCAGTGGGTGTGCTTGAAGAATTTATTAGTTATTTAAATTCTACAATGTCATTTTTGAATTTTACATATAAAGTTGGTAATGAGAGCATTGATTTTCTTGACATTACACTAACTTGGGATAAAAATGATAAGAAATTCATTTCTAGAGTGCATAGAAAGAAAACATACTCTAATTCCCTCCTACATTACAATAGTCGTCACCCTAACCACCAAAAAAAGAGTGTAGTAAAGGGCCAAATGGTTAGGATTTCAAGATTGACAAGTAGTGAAGGTGATTTTGAACAAGAAATGTACACTCTTGTAGGTATGTTTCAAGAAAGAGGTTACCCCAACAATTTATTGATTAAAATTAGAAATGAAATACGTAGAGAAAGAAAGGAAAAGTTCCTACCTATCTTGTATACCAACACAGGGACCACATTTACAAAATTAAAGGTGACAGTTTATGATACATCTTTAGTACCGCCTTTTAATCATGAAGCTGCACAAATATGGACTATAGTTAATAATACATGGAACCAGATTTTAAGTCCTGATATTAAAAATTTGTTTGGATTAGCCCCTAAAGTGACCTTCTCTAGAGGCGCCAATCTTAAAAACCTATTTGAAAAAACATGTAATAAGAAAAGGATGGTATCCAGGATGTCCAAGTGTAACATGTGTAAGGCATGTAAGTTTATTAACACAGGTCCATATGTCATGGTAGAGGGATACCAATGTTCGATTCCTAGTCTAGGCAATTGTAATTGTAGTACTAGGATGGCAGTCTATATAGCTACATGTTTGACCTGCTCAGCGTTCTATGTGGGTAAAACTACTAGAAAATTGAAAGAAAGAATACTTATGTAAGGGACATTAAAAAAACTAAGAAGGAAAGTGCACTTTACAATCATTCAGTGAAATGTGAGGGTTTTAATAAATTCTTGTTTTTTATTATTGACAGAATTGTTGACCATTTTAGAGAGGGTGATGTTAACCTATACTTAGAGAAAATGGAGTTGGAATGGCAATTGAGGACTAATGCCACAATATATCCAGGTATTAACGATGATGTATCATTAAGTTCTGTCTCGAAGTTATGAGCATTGCAGGTTTAAGGTGACCATTAGATATAATGGTTAATCTTGCCCTTTTGTAATTTCATCCATACAGGCTTTTAAAATGTATGTGTTTTTTTGGTACACTTCTGCTGGTTAAGTTTTTTTAAATGTTATTGACAGTATGTATTAATTAATTTTATTCAATAGCAGGATTTGCACATATTTATATATGGTTATATTTATATTTAGTGATTTAGTTATTTAATAAAATAGAACATACTTTTTAATGTGTTTGTGTTTTTAATTATATTCCTTTAAGAATTAATTACCACAGTATTGTATAATTAGTAGTGGGCATGTTGTATTTTATAGTTATATAAATGTAGTTGCTTTTGGTGATTTATTTACTCTGATGATGTCCTATGGATACAGGGTGAAAGCGCTTAGTCTGTGAATAAACGGTTTTGGTTCTCCTTCCTACTAGGTTGTGGATTTACTCAGTGTTTTGACACTTTTTTTTTTTTTTACATGTAATTGTCTCCTTGTTCAGCCTGGTGAGTGGAACATCAGTGTGCCTGACTATAGAGTCACCTATGACTAAAGTGTTAGGTACGTTGTCTTGCCTTAGGGGCTGTTGCTGGGTGGCACACTGGTGTTGTGAGCTATGTGACACCTTGGTTGTTCATAGGTTCATAGGTAGGTACTAGGCTATCGGCCCACGGGCCTACATAAGCCTAGCCAACAACGTTCCTTGGCTTACGCCACCCAAGAAAGTTATTTTCCTGTGCCACTGTCGAGTAGAGACACAGAAGTGATCCCCGGGGTGTATTTCCTATTTCCCATCCACTCATCAAGATTTTTCTTGAAGAGTTCTAATGAAGAACTTTGCTTGACATAGATGGGTAGCCTGTTCCAGAGTATGGGAAGTCTCTGGGACAGGAATCTATCCCTCCAGCATGTCCTGTTTATTGTGGTGACAAGGTTTTAAAATAGAATTTGCTGCAGTGGGACTCAAACCAGGAATGCCTGCTCGTAAAGTGAATGCTCTGCCCACTACACTATTGCTAACTATAACTGTGATTGGTGTTTGCATTTGAGCTTCAGAGATCCTTGTTGTTTGAGTAGGTTACAATTAAGAGCCTCCGCATATGTGGATTTAATGTTGCTATGCGTGAGTGTTGGTGGTGTGGGTTTAGAAGGGCTATGTGTTGCTTGAGGTGTAGTGTGGGTGTTAACCTTCTCCTCATGACTGTCTAACACAGTCTTGAGTGGAGAGCTTTGCTTCCAATTTGGCTATGTAAGTGCATGTCTCACAGGTTGTAGTGTTGGGTGGTAGGAGGAGAGGGTGGCATTTATCAGTGTTAAATATGTAAACAATAAACACTGGATCTTCCGAAACATGTCAGGTTATGATTGGCAAAGAGGATATAACCATTCAGAGAAGCCTTGAATTAAGGTTCTTAATATTAGATCAACATCTTTCAGCTGTGGCTACTAAAACTTAAAATACATGTTTCTCCAAGTTGTGGCAAGGCTGGAGTTTATTTGTGGAGGAAAGATTAAGCAGACAGAGTCCATTACACTGGGATGTAAGTTCTTCTGTCTTCACAGAAAATCATGTTATCTGCTTTTTATGCCAATATATTTGTTTATATGGATTTGCTTTTACAGGTTCATGGATTTTGCTCTTCAGCATATAGCTTAATGGTCCTTCAGAATGTTGCACTACATCATCCAAAGTGTGACTTTTCTACTATCCATTTAACTGCCCATGCTGGTCTTAAATATCTGCCTGAAGGGAGAGCTGTTTAAGTATACTGGAAAGCAATTACAAAGTAAGAGAAGTACACCTATCTCCAGGCTTGATGTTACTGAAAACAAAAACAAATAAGGGCTGCTTCTGTAATGTCCTTAGAACTTCCTACTATATTACCTAACCAAAGAAAATCACACATTAAGGGGCCCTAATCAGCTATATAGGCAACAAACCTAATGATTGATAGCTCAGATCTGATAGCAGCTAAAAGTCATCAATCTGATGTGTTTCAGAGTCCTTTTTTTCTCCCTATCCTCTATGTTGTGTGATGTAGATTAAGCATATGTAAGGTGGAGGAATTATGGTGGGTGCATCCTAGTAACATCCACGGTAGAATATTTTGAGGAAGAAAAAGGATATTGTTTAGCACACTAATATGCTGGGCTATGGATTCAGTGAATGCAGACTCAATGACTGATTAAGAAATGTGGGGACAAATAAAAAGGTCAGTTTTCTTTGGCTGCATGGTACAGAAGCATAAAGTCCTGATTATGATTCTGCTGAAATCATGCAGCACCCAGCAGGATAAAAACACTCTTATTAAACTAAACAAACAACTCAGAGGACAAATAAAGTCTACCAAAGTCAAATTTGAAGTAAGTTTGGCCTCCCAGGCCAAGGACAACCACAAAGCACTCTTTAGTTATGTCAGCGGCCTCAAAGGCAATACACAATTGTGTGCAGAGCTCATTGTAAATTGAGTCATTTACACTGAGCCAGAGGGTATAGCAAACCTCCTGGCTGATAAATTCAGCTCCAACTTCACTCATCTCTCCCCCTCAACCTTGCCTCAGGAAATATCATCAAACATGATTCCCCTACTATCACTAGGGAACAGGTCCTTAATGGTGTCTCTAAGACCCAGAACACTGCATTAATGGGCCCAGACAATATCCGAGGATGCCTTCTAAATAGCATGAAACATGACCTATCAGGGCCTCTGGAATTACTATTTAACTGTAGCCTCCAAACAGGCTTCCTGCCTCACGAATGGAGAAAGGCAACAGTCATCCCTCTGCACAAAGGTGGGCCATCTACAGACCCTGGAAACTACAGACCCATAAGTCTCACTAGTCTTATATGTAAATCCATGGAAAGAACTATTATGGAGATGATCAACAGAGATATAGTAAACCTCCAGACACTGGACCTAACCCAGTTTGGTTTCCTAAAGGACAGATCATGCCTACTCAACCTGGTGGACTTTTTTGAGAAGGTCACCAAAGCAATGGATGAGGGCAAAATCATTCACACTGCCTACCCTGACTTGGCCAAGGTGTTTGACACAATACCCCACTTGGGCATCGTTGACAAACGTAGGAGGTTAGGTACAAACCTGTATATCACCCAGTGGATAGCCAACTGACTCACAGACAGGAAACAGGAAGTTAGAATTGGGGAGTCCACCTCTACAAAGAGGCCAGTCACAAGTGGAGTACCTCAGGGATCAGTATTTGGACTGCTCCTTTTTGGCATTTACTTCTCAGAAGTCAAGGCCAATGTCAGTGGTCTCTGGCTGACTAAATTTACAGATAATTGCAAATTAGTAGTTGTCATTGAATCTCATACTGACACAAATGTTCTCCAGGAGGGGCTGACACAGAAAAACATCTGGTGTCAGAGTCATGGACTAAAACTAAATGCCAGGAAATGCATAATAGTAACCTTTGGGAAGTCATCCATCCCTAGTAACTATCATATTGACAACGCACCCCTTAGAGATGACCCAGTAGTCAGGGACTTAGGGACACATATATATAGTAATCTAACTTTTGATCATCACGTCTCTACAGTGGTGAGGAAATCATTCTATGTTGCGCAACTTATAAATAAAGGTATGGCATCTAAGTTTAAGGAAGTCATTGTTCCACTGTATTCAGCATTCATCAGACCTATCACTGAGTACAATGCCCCCATTGGTATGTCCCTAACCAGACATATCCAACAACTGGAAGGTCCACAGAGGTTCCTCACTAAAAGAATACAGGAAGTAAGTAAAATGTCCTATACAGACCGCCTCAAGGCCCTATCACTGTATTCTGTCCTTGCAGGCTTTTGAGGAGAGATCTATGCCTGGCATGCAGGGCATTGTCAGACCCCACTCTGATAAACCTCCTGCATATCCACAAAACAAACAGTACCAGAATTACCCATTCTAAAGACTTAAACCGTGCCTGTGATATAAATAGGACCTGCTGGAGAGATAGGTATGTATCCCAGAGACTATCCTGTCTATGGAACAGGCTCCCCATCCATATGAAGCAGAGTTTCTCCCTAACCCAATTCAAGTGCAGCTTGAACAATTGGATGGGAAACCAGAAATTCATCCCTGGTTTGGCACCTATGTCTTTAATGGACAGAGGTAACCTGTAAATGGCTCATCACCCAGGCCCATGGTTCCACTTATCAAGGGTATCAGAACTCATCAGAGATTTGGGATGCATGCCTAGGTTTAAAAAGGCCCTTGTGGTCATTAGCCTAGTGAACACCTATGAAACTATGAACCTATGAAATTAGTTTATTTATTTATTCAATGTTTATTTGTTTCTTTAATTACATTCATATTTATTTAGTCATTTATTTATGTTTGACATCAGTAGTCTCGCTAGACACTGTGTATAATATGGTTGTATTCATACCAATGAGGTCAAATTTTTCCTTGACATCAGAGAACTTGGTGATGGGGTAACAAAGCAAAAGAGGTATTAGTTAGATGAATATCTGGGATATGGAATTGAAGATGCAGTAAGGTACTATATAACAAAGTTTTAAATGTGAAACTAGTAAATGAACATACAAAGTTGGTAAAGGATGAATATATAGTTATATGCATCTGTAAGACTGTCATTATTATTTCATATTGTTAATGTCAAATGGGGTTAAAATGAATGAGTTTTCACTATATTGTTAAATATGTTTTAATAAAACACTTTTTTTTTTTTTTCTTTTTGATAAGTGCCATGGACTTATTTGCATTCACTTGATGCAACATTAAATTAAGCAGATGGGTGGTTTCAGCCAAAGGATGGTGTGACGACCCACCACTGGACCAGTAATCAAGGAGCCCCAATGCTCACCACTAGCACCAGTGGGGGACATACACTGGGAGGATGACAGGTAAACATACAGTATTTCCAGATGCAGCTCTCTGCATCAAGTGCAATTTCCTTTAAAAGCACACAGAGACCACAGTTAGTATGGGGCTGGTTTCTCCCTCTTTCCCAAGATCCCCAATAAGACTCCCCACTGGCACAGCTATAGAGTTGAGATCTCAGCTTTGTGGCCAAGTCAAGACCTCCAATGCTTTGTGTCCCTGCCCAAATAGCTGACACACACACACACACACACACACACACACACACACACACACACACACACACACACACACACACACACACACACACACACGCACGCACACACACACACACACACACACACACACACACACACACACACACACACACACACACACACACACACACACACACACACACACACACACACACACACACACACACACCTGCGAAAAGCTGGCACAGGTTTAATAGCTATGCCCCTTTTTGGCCAGACTATGAGGTAGTTATTACTGCCACCAGCCAAATCCTTATCAGCTACTTTAAGGCCCTTAATAAAGGGTGCCCAATCCTACTGTGTAGTAATAATATTAATACAAATGATAGTTTGACCAAGAGCAAGGCTATTAGGAGTGACCCACACAGTGTCACCAAATAAATGTGCAAGTACACTCAAAACTTAAATTTCTCTAGACAGATTTGCCACAATGAAAGGTTTAAATATATTTAATAATAAATAATAAAAGAACAAGAAAATACTCAGTATATATTCACAGTGACATCAGAGTTCAAAATCACAGGAAATATTTAAAACAACATTGCAGGACAGTCTCAAAGAAAAATATCTAAACTAAGCTTTACTATGTTCTTGACTATATTAAGCAAATTATACTGTTCTCTAGTAACTTACTTCATCAGAGCAAGGCAGATGTGTAGTGAATGGATCTTTTCAGGTCCAAGAGAAATACAGAATGCACTGTCTCTCTCACAGAGTTCTCAAATTAATATCTCAAATATTACTGCTGAAATAGCTTGAGAATGACATAATTTCATGTCATCTGACTCTATCCCTGGTGAAATCCCCACTGCTAGAAGCTGACAGTATTTAGCATCTAGCTGTGAAAATACACAGGCCTCAGATATTTGGCAGATGCTGGAAGTCATTAAAAATTGCATTCCTTCATACTTTCAGAGGTAGTAATTAGTTCACTCCAAAGACAATACAGAAAATTTTCAACACAGACTCTGTGTCTGTAGCTGCAATGAAAACTGAAAGATACTAGCTTTTATTGCATAGTCATAAAATAATTTAATCTCAGCTATTTTGTGAAGTTAACCTCGTGTATTCCAGTTTCTGCTGTTAAAATATATATATTTAAACAGTTATAATAGTGTATGTATATTTCTGCTCTATTCCAGTAGGGCACACTATGGTTGCATTTCAAAAATCACTTTGCAAAAATCTTTTCATCACACACTTCTGTACCAGCTACAGCTAAGATGGTGTAGTGGTACATTGATCTGATATACACATGACATACAGTTGTAATACATTTGTAACACAAGCACACAAGCATCTTATATAAATCATGTTGATATTCACAAATGATGTATAATTGTTTACAACATTCCAGATACCCTTTGTCCACAGATGGCACCTCAGGAGTGCTGTACCCACCTGCCATACTGCACTGCACTGATAATATTGGAATCCAAGCAGCTGATGTGGGAATAGAACTCACAATCTTCTGATTTTCCTGTCCTGAATGATGAGTATGCTACCTGTTGAAGAGAGCTGGGGGGGGGGGGTCAGCTAATTCTGGGCTACCCATCCTGGGTGAAAGGATGTGGTCTGGCCTGCTATACTGCCAGGACATTTTACAAAAATAAAACCTCTTGCATATGTGTGAGTCTGCCTTTAATTTATTAATGCATAAACATCAAGGAGACAGCAACTACCAAAGAGGTAGGGGAGGATAAAAGTGTTATAAGCAGTGATGGGGAACAGAGTTTGTAAGGTTTTTAAGATTTGTAAATTAATATACGATAGAGTTGGACAGCATCCATTGATATAACAGTAATAATCTACCATGCAAGTTTGTATCTCTGCATTTCATATGTTAATAATGGAAATATAAATAAAAAAAGCTATTATATTCATTGAGAAGAACATTTCTGCTTCTTACCCATTCACATTTCTGTTTTAGATAATACTTATCTTCCACTGATATACCTCAAAAGGAGAAAACATTCAGTAATTCATTCTTTTATCAATCCATCTATTTGCCCATTCATTCATTCATCAGGTAGATGAAGTGATCTTTCAGACTGTTTCCAGTTATAACCTTGACAAGGTAGGCACAACTGCAAAGAATGCAGCACATGAAACAAGATGATGAAAAACATGCATAAATAAAATGTATACACACCAGAAGCATGACATTTACATGTGTAGTTAACTGCAACTCTTCATAAGGATAAATTATAATTTCAAGGTTTAACCATTAATGTCAAAGTCAATGTAGCAGCTACCTATAGGATCATAGAAGGTTACTAGGCTGATAGCCCTGGGGCCCTTACAAGCCTAGCCAAGAGTTTATCCCAAAAAAGAAACCTCAGTCAGCACCTGTCTCCCCTGTCAATGAGGGACATAGGTGGAACCCCTGGGACACATTTGTGGTTACCCATCCACTCATCAAGGTTGTGCTTGAAGAGGGTCAATGAGGTGGTCTGTTTGTGTATGGGGAGTCTATTCCAGAGGGTCCCTATTAGATTGATGAAAAGGCTAAAGATCGAATGGCCTAGTGATCGAAAATGCCGTTCTTCTAAATAAGTATTGTGGAGGGCTCCAACCCCCCACTCCCCAATAATTATATATACCAACTCTGAGATCTTACTACAGTGAGGAAAGGGCAAATTTTCCAGTCTTCACTGTACTGCGATCTCACAATACTGATTCCAAAGAACGACATTTTCGATTTCTAAGCTGTTCGATCTTTAGCCTTTTCATCGATCTAATAGGGACCCTATTCTGGAGACAGAGCAGCCTCTGGCAGACAAACTTGTCTCTCTTCCAGGTTTTGTTGATATTGCATATTAGATTCAGGACTTTTTAGTCGGTAGTGCATGAGGAGTTAGACTTACAGATATGGAGCATCTCTAGTAGGGCACGGTCCGAGATTGCCTTGTAGGCAAGACACAGATCACCCCTGAGCAATCTGTATGACACCAAGTAGAGTGATAGGGATTTGAGCCTGTCTGCATAGGACAGGTGTTGGAGGCCATGGATTCTCTTTGTGAGGTATTTCAGTGGCCTTTCCAGTTGGTGCAGATGTTTGGAGAGGTACATCACAAACAGGGCTTTATACTCAATTGTTGGTCTAATGAGGGAGGATTATAGAGAGATAATAACCTCCTTTTTTCTAGGTGCAATCCCTTTACTTATGAGATGGACCAAGTAAAAGACTTTTCTGACCACTGCTGCTACATGATGGTCAGATGTGAGGTTGTTATCAACCTGAGTGCCCAGGTCTCTTACCACAGGTTGTGTACTTAGGGGGTTGCCGTTGATGTGGTAATCAGTAGGGGCCATGTTTTTGCCAAATGGTATGATGATACATTTTCTTGCATTTAGCTTGAGGCCATGGCTTTGGGAACAGTCATTAGTTGCTGTGAGACCCTCTTGCAGTATGTTAACATCATTTGAGGAGTCAATGACAGCACCCAACTTATAGCTGTCTGCAAACTTGGTCACCCACAGGCCTTTTGTCTTTGCTTGGACCTCTGAGAAATAGATGCCAAACAGTAGGGATCCCAGGACAGATCTCTAAGGAACCCCACTAGTAACAGATCTGTTATTGGAGGTGGAGGTGCCTATTTTGACTTTGAGGCTCCTGTCAGTGAGCCACCTGATGAGCTATGGATTTACTCCAAGTTGTGTTAGCTTTTTGATGATGCCCAAGTGGGGGGATTGTGTCAAAGGCCTTGGGCAAGTCAAGGTAGGCTGTATACACTGACTTTCCCGCATCCAGGGCCTTCTTGACAGTCTCAAAGAAGTCAGCCAGGTTCAACAGGCAAGATCTGCCCTTGATGAAACCAAACTGGGTGGGGTCAAGTGCTTGGAGATTGCCTATGTCCTTGTTTATGAGATCCATAATAATATGCTCCATGGCTTTACAGATCAGACTTGTCAAGCTAATGGGGCAATAGTTTCCAGGGTCAGTAGTGGCACCACCTTTGCGCAAGAGGATGACAATGGCAGTTCTCCACTTTGCTGGAATGAAGCCTGTAATTAGGCTGTGGTTGAATAGGGTGCTCAGTGGTGAAGCCAGTTCTTGCTGGAGCTGGTGCAGAATGCACCCTGGGATACTATCAGGTCCCATGGAAGCTGTGTTCTTTCCCCTGGATAGGGTCTGTAATACTTGCTCTAAGGAGATGTGAGGTGCAGGACAAGTATCGAGGATGTTGAAAGGGCCTATAAAAAAGTAATCCATATGTGAAAATAAAAAAAAATAGAGAACTGAGTAAAAAGAAAGTTATAGTGATATGAAGTTATCTCAGAAACAGATCAGGCATAAAACAATAATGTAAACTGCTATTGCATTGGGTTCCATTCTGATTAATAAACCTGGAGGGAAAGCAAAATTGTATTATGTAACCTGAATCATTCATCAATGAAAAGTTGGTAGGAATGTTTTCCTTTTCCTAAACTAGAGATGGACCATAATCAGGAGAAATGCATACTTGCTCACTTTAGTCTCCTCACCCATAGTTCAGAGTTGTTTGATACCTTTTTGCAGGGTTCCTATTATATAATCAAAGACACAATCCTTCAAATGCATCTTGATCGAATTTGAAAGCATGAAACAGCAAAACAGCGAAACGGCATATAAGTGATTTCTTTCCCTGGGAAAGAAATCGCTTGGTTGCCTCTGTTACTTTGCCGTTTTCGTCACTGTAGTGCGATCTTGGAGTTGGTATATTTAAATTAGGGGGTAAGGGGGAACAGCCTCCCCATCAGGGTGGGGGGGGTGAAGCCCCCCACTTTATGTAATGTTTTGAAGTTTTTATTTTTATTTATTTATTTATTGTTTTTGTGGAACAGCGATTTTTTTTCAATTTGGAATGAATATTACTAGTGTTTCAATCCATTGTGTCACTGAAATAATTTCTGAGTGCCCACACTTCAATCTTACAGTCATAGAAAACATTCTCCTTCATGTCCCTCCTCTTCCTCTGCCAGGTCTAGTTAAGCCCAAAAGAAGAAGTCTATTTTCTGCCTGTGGAAGGCTTTCTAGTGTAAGATGGTCATGTCTCCTTCTATGGTGTCAAAGTCTATAAAGAATATAACACTACTAGCCCAAACATAGCAGTCCTGGCTTCCTGACTTTTGATTAGAGTTTCCCAAGTGATTGTGCAAGTTAGCACTGGATTGGTGAGCCATCAGCAGGTATGAGTGTTTTTTCAAGATGTGGCCACTGTTGGGGAAGTTAAGTTAGTCATGCCTTGGAACTCTTATGCCTCTCCCAAAAACAGATGCACTAAGAGAGCATGCCATCTCAGAAGATCTCTTGAGATAGGGCCAGAGTCCCCAGCTAAAAGAGGTAATAGAGGCTATTTTTCATTGGAACAGGGTCACCTTTTGATGTCCAGGAAGGGGATTAATTGGATTTGTTCTCCTGCTGCACCTAAGAAAATTCAACCAGCACATTCATCTGAGAATTTAGAGGGCTTGTTTTGAGTGGATTTTCCAGATATGAGACACTCTGGAGGTCAATACTTTTGCCACTTGGGGGATGCAGTCATTCCTTGTGTTTTACTCAGTAGAGTAGACAATGGAGAGTTTCTGCTGGAAGCATTTTTCATCCTGGGGGATGGGAGAACAGCATATTGCTCTAAGTCTTCAACATCCAGATAAGATAAAACTAAGAAACGTGGTGGAGGAGTAGCAATTCTATATAAAGACTCCAGGAAATTCTAAAGAATCCATCCAGAGCCCCCTGCCTTAAATAACTGTGAAATACTAATCTGTCAACTCGAAATCAACCCAAGCAAGCATATAATCATAATCTCAGTCTACATCCTTCCCGGTAACAACCGTTCAACAACTGAAGTCATACTCTTCTCATCATCGTCTTCATTTAACCAGGAGACCGTAATCATGAGAGACTAACACTGATTGGTTCACTTGCTCCTCAGACAGTCCCTTTAATCCCATGAATTTCTATGGCTACACCCAAATTATAAACTCGCCTACCAGGATGGATAAACACAAGAGTAGACAGTCATTTCTTGACTGGACCTTAGCCAATAGACCTTCTCTGGTCTATCACTCAGGCTGTCTCCCAGCTGGCCTAAATGATCCCTTACCCACTTTTCTACTTAGACACAGAACAAATTTCCTCAAATCATCTATACATAGACAAATTTGAAGCAATAAAAGCTTTTCAGCAACCACCTTTAAATCTCTGCTACAACACTGTGACTGGTCCCCATTATCACAACTCCACCTAAACTCTGCTGTTGAATACTTCAGTAAAAAATTCCTTGAGATTATAAACACTTTAGCTCCTCTTAGAAAAGTTTGTGTAAAATCCAAGTATACCCCATGGCTGACTAAAGAAACAAACAACTACTTAAGGACAGAGACAAGGCATGGACTTACTACCATAGCAATAACAAGAAAAGCTCTTTTGAAACTTGCTGTCATTTAAGAAACAAATCTAAATTCCAAATCAGACATGATAAAAGAACCTACTATACTCCAATTCAACAATCCCACCTCAATAACCCCCCCCCCAAATTTTGCAGCAGTATAAAAAAACTTCTTTAACCTGGACAGTCTATAACTCCACCCCCACCACCTCCAACAACAAAGATAGCCTAGCCACCTAATTCAGCTCTTTCTTTTTTTTTTTACAAATTCCAGCCTTTCTCTGTTAAATAATGCAAACAACACGCCACGATCCATTCCACCCCCATCCTCAACTACTTCCACTGACTTCTCTCTTAAGCCCATCCAAGCTTCTACTATAAGAAAACTATTACATCAGCTAAAACCCACAACCTTCACAATTGATCAATTACCCAACATGTACCTCAAATTAGCAGCTGACTCCATCACCTATCTTATCTCTTTTTTGATCAACAGATCAGTCAGACAACAGTCCGTCCTCAAACTTTGGAAAACTTGATACATCATTCCTCTACAAAATGGTAGTGTCTAAACATAATGTTCAAACTACAGACCAATAGCTATCCTCTCACCATTATCTAAAATCCTCGAAAAAAATGCATCCACACTCAGCTTATGGATTACCTTTCCTGCAACAATCTGCTAACAAAGTCCCAGCACAGCTTCAGGCCAAAGCAAAGTATGACTACTGCCCTAAGCTTCACTGACACTATAAACCATCTCAAAAATGATGGGCAACAAGTTGCATCTATCTTCTTAGATATGTCCAAGGCATTTGACACAGTATCAGATCAAAAACTCCTAAATGAACTAGCATCATTAAATCTATCTCACTCTGCTCTCTCTCTTGGTTTCAAAACTATCTCACTGACTGACAACAAGCTGTGAAATGGCAAAATGACCTATCCACTCACTTGCCCGTTACAGTAGAGGGTCCCACAAAGTTCAATCTTAGGTCCACTTCTCTTTACAATTTTTACCAACAAGCTACATACAGCAACCAACCTGGCAACCACAATTCAATAAGCAAATGATTCAACCCTAATATTTGCTGCCCCCCATTCTGCCACAACTACAAGAAATAACACAAAATTCC